>NC_068369.1:36328399-36355899 GCF_020536995.1 Dreissena polymorpha
CCCGTCAGGACCGGCGGACCGACGGTTTTGGCGAACCCTGTAATGGATATAATTGATTAGTATAGGTCCTGATTGGTTTTTGCACTATTAATTGGATACATTTCATTTACTAATTATAGCCTTGCATCATGCATAGATTAGTGTACAAGTAGTACTGCTTTGTACGTTGTTCAATATTACCGTAAAACGTTGTGTATAAGGCGCATTTGTGTATAACGCGCATCAACTTTTTGAAGCAAAAAATCAGGAAAAAAAGTTTTTTATGCAAAAAAAACGGGAAAAATTCGGTACCATACTCCATGGGCTAACAGAAAATCGTTTTATTTACATTGCCGATCTCGCGCGTTATTTCGAGCGTCTATGCGATATAGATGGTAAGGTTACATTACACAAATATTTGTGTTTGACAATTTGCAAAATATTCTTTCCAGAATATGCGCGGTCCTGAAAAGGACCTTTGTTGTTGTCGTTGATCGTCTCTATAAGGGTCGTCTGTCTATGTCTGAAACGTCAAATTATTCGAATTCTTCGTCATCTTCGTCGCTGTCGAACAATCGGGCAATGTAATCATCGGTCATTCTGTGTGGTGTAGATAGATTCTTTCTCTGTCGATCGCAGTGTTATTCAGCATACGGTGTTCTATTCTCATTAAGATACGGTAAGTCTAATGACAATTTATGTAATGATTAAAAATGGCAAATGTGCAGTTTTTAGATGGGCGCTTTAGCGCCCGTCTAAAGTGCTTAGTGTGAAATTCAGGTCGATACGACTAGGTATGATTAACCCAATACCCGCTTGCGTATCCGCGCAAGAAAGAGTTGTATAATTTATGCAAGAGGTTTGAGTTCTCCAATTATGTGTATTCACAAATGGCAACATTATATTAATATCGTGTTACATTCAATATTTTCGAACGGTGTTTTATAGAAAAGAATCAATGAACAATGATCGTATTGTACGTGTCGCGGAGGAGATTGTTTATGAATGATTAAAATAGTCCACTTTCTGCTGCGTGTGCGTGATGTAGTATTTTCGCTCAGCTCATTCATAAATCTGAGGCTGGCGATAAACAAAGGGGAGTCCGTGTGAGAATAACGCAGTAGTATAAGGTTACGCTTGTTTATATTCACAGGTCTCAATTAATAATACGTTGACCACGAGTTCAACAATTATTACAGGGATACGATAGACAACATAAAAAAATGTTTCATTATCGCTGAAACTGTTAAAAAAAACATTTAAATATAACAATAATATTCTCTAAAAAATGTAGTCTTGCTGTTTTGAAATAAGGTTTGGAATTTTGTGTTCTAAATAACTTAATTCAAAACAAAAGTTTAATTATAGTGTTTTTTACTTGTTAGTCGCATATTTACCGCATTATAATGTGTGTTATAATAGGCAAACCATACATTAGTAAAATTCAATCTGCCTTCGCACATAGAAGGAATGGGTCAATTAGGTGCTGCGTTTCCTTTGCTTACTTCAGTTAGAGGTCAATTATTTAAGTAATAGCAATCACAAGGCTCCGACTTCAAAGGAAATGCGGAGCTTTCTTACATAATAAAAGTCGTAGTCGCATGGTATTTGCGTTTTGCGTCCTATTTGGTCACGTGGTTCTTTTTCCCGGTTGTTTTGGCATTCATGATATATGAGGCTATTAATAGATGTGTCTGTCGATAAACAAAGGAAAGTTTACGGGTTATAACAACGCAATAGGTTACGCTCTCGCATAATACTCAATGA
The DNA here is from genome assembly GCF_020536995.1 of Dreissena polymorpha. Lineage (NCBI taxonomy): Eukaryota > Metazoa > Mollusca > Bivalvia > Myida > Dreissenidae > Dreissena > Dreissena polymorpha. The sequence goes on from NC_068369.1 coordinate 36,330,146, forward strand.
CGTAGTACAGGTCGTAAAATGAGAGATTCGGGAAAAAGTTGACGCTTATTTATATCAAAGACCCATATTATCTATAGGTCTTTGTTTAGGGACCCTTTTGTTTATATTCTCAATTTATAAAACGTTGAACATAAGTTCAAGAATAACTTCAGCGATACGATAGACAAAAAAAAAGTTTCATAATTGCTAAACCCGAATATAACAAACAATTTATAATAATAATACGAATGCAATAGCAGAAGGTTAGTAGAAGGTTAAGCTTGTTTATATTCACAGTTCTCAATACATAGACAGTTGGATATGAGTTCATGAATTACTACAGGCATACTATAGGCAACCTCGAAAATGCTTTTTAATCGCTAAAACCGAAAACAACCTAATATATTATATTAAATATATTTATAACAATAAATGTCTTTTAAAAATGTAGTCGGCGTATACGCTGACTTTGAAATAAAATTAGCAATTTACTTTTCTAAATAATTAAATACAATTAAACAAAAGTGTAACTATTGTGTTGTGTTTTTCACTTGTAAGCTGCATATTCACCGCATGAAATGTGTGTTAGCATTGTCAAACCACACATAAGTGTGAGTAAAATAAACAAGAAATATCTTTAAAAAAGATGTACGGCGTTGATTGTGGTTGGAGTTTATGGAAGGTAAAGATTTAAATGAATTAGATCAAGGATAGCTAATATCTTTTTCTGTGCAGTTTTTAGCTGCATCAAACGCAGTACGGGATGTTACGCGGAGTTTTCGCGGCTTATTTTACATTATTACATATTGCTGGTCATAAACCTATAGATACAAAACAGAAAACCAAAGTCAACCGGCCACACGCGAAGTCTCCGTACATATTTTAAATATGTATACGCGCGTTCTTCGAACAAACCTGTTTGAGTGGTTTATCGGGCATTGCTACGTGTTTGATTCGATTATTAACAGTATCGAGAATCATCGCGCTCATACTTAATACATTAGTCAATATGCTGCAATAATACATTAGTAAATATGATGGAATAATTCTTGTTAATTAATTAAAAATAATATTTATCATGGTATTGTTGAAAACACATTAAAAATCTATTATTGACATGCCATAAAATAATATCGCTGGATATCTTCATTTCACATCTTTCTGGTGGTAAAGAAAATTCCAGTTCACCTAGTTCACGCTATAGCGTCTTTATTATATAACTATTATGTTACTGACCGCGAACTCCGTACAGCACATAAGGTCTGACCTGTATATAAACTCTGACATTCAAACACACTAACCGCGAACTGACCCCTTATACCTCGCGGGTTGAAATGCAATGCATTAAAGTGAGGCATCGCTTCCACTGCTCTTTATACTTTTACATATAACATGTTGACAGGAATATGGCAGTCAGTACTAAATATGAGAACATGGCCTTTAAGTACACAACGTTCTCGCGCTGAAAATCCTCTGAAAATAAAAGGTGCACGCACAAACTGTATTGATGTCGAGATTGAGTGTAAAACTGTTCTATCTATTAAGCCTTTTTATTAGAGATAAAACTGTTTCATGCTGAACAAGCAGTAAAACAGTGTTACAAAGACGCGGACATGTTTCCAATGTTCTAGTGGTATTATCAAATCAGCCAATGAAGTCAATGAAGTGTATTCATCTGTACTTGGCCGCGGGAAGTTTTATTTGAATTCTACTGGACGCTAACAAAGGTCAGGCTAAGGTGAAAAGCTGGCGTATACAGCTAACGCCGAAAAATATACTACGGGAGAGCACTTCATATGTGTCCTCATGTGCCTTGTTATGAGTATCTTTCTTCACTATCAAGATATCGTATGTTTATATTTGATTTAAACGCAGTTTTCTTTCGACACATTTAAATCACACGTCAATAGCGCCGTCATGCGAAAATGGGTCTTATGCGTTTCGGCAAGCGTTTGTTAAACCCAACATGTGCTTTTGCGCAGTCAGGCCATAGGCGATGCTGTTCGCTTTAAAATCACTCAATATGTTATGTTTCTCCTTACCAGAAGGAGTGATAGCTGAGTGGGCTATTTATATGATGGGCGCATATGGAATAAGACCCATTTTCACATGACGAGGGTCATTACAAATCTCATTGCGAATTGAAAATACCACATTTAAGAACAATGCTTTTTGATACAAAATTGAATTGAAAATAGCAAACTTGTTAATAATGGCAGCCTATCCACACATTAAGGAATGATTTCCAGACGTGCTGACCAAGTACGGCAAACATTGTGGTATGATAATTAAACGATTTTCTCTTATCGTGACACTATACTATTTCGCTAAGGATTGTTTTCTCATCTTGGAGGCGAAAGTGAAATTCTGCGAGATGGATTGTAACGCGTAATTGTAACAGGGCCACAATTTGTGTCGTTTGAGCATACAGAGAGTAGTCCGGAATTCCTTACACTGAACTTTGCTACATCCTTTGAATTGAGCACATACGCAGTGATGTAGCAAAAATTCAGAGGTTGTATCTCGAATCAGCTTATTAAATATTCGAAAATATTCATGCGTGTCTGTTGGCGTTATGTAAAAGTCACTAAGATGAAAACTGAAACAGCTACGCCTAAAAGCGCATGAGTGCTCTATACCTATGTTTATGTTAGCGTTGTTGACACCGTGTGAACTGCTCGGGTAATAAGTAAAGCATAAACAGCAATGTTTATATACTTTTATTCCTCCATATACAAGATACGAAGATTGTTGTATATTTTGAATTGTATATGGTGTCAAAAATCAAAAGTTTTGTACACGGAACTTTCATTATGAATTTATATTCTTGGTGAGATAGTCATTTGATATAAGAAAAAAATATTCCTTTAATATGGTGACTGCAAATTTTCTTTATATTAAGTTATCATTACCATTTTCATCATACTTTCTATGCTTTCAGAACTTCCAAAAAGCATGTTGTTTTTATTTTGTCTGAGTTATTTCTATGAAATAATAAGGATGATAAAAAGTGCACACAAAACTCGACCTGTGCGCTATGACACACACTTTATAAAGTTGAATGGCGTGTGTTCATTTCAAACTTGCGATTGATTTTCAAAAATGAATTGCGTGTTGAATTATGCAATAGCGAACATCTTCAGTGCCTTCAGCGCTTTGATTATTCATGCTGAAGAGTGTTGTTTATTGCTCATTCAGTTGCTCAGTAAAATTGACAGGTGACTTTAACGGCTCAAACTTCTCAACACCATTACTGACATAACACGCGATAATTAAACAGTGGAGGTGTGATGCCATTTGCCGGTTCGCGTGTTTTGATAATAGCCCAGCTACACAAAACTTGACAGGTGACTCCAATCTTGACAAGACGTATGAAAACGTGTGAACAAACACAACATCAATTTTATTAACACATTTGAAAAGCCATTAAAATAATCATCAATATCGGGAAAGGCCTTGCCGACATACTATTGTAAATCGACAAGTGCCCCCAAGTAAATTGTGTAACCCTAGTACAGTAGGGTATAATATTGTGGGAATAAACAATAAAATTTAAATAAAAATGGCTTCCTTGTTTTTCATTTTCTTCTTCAAATTTATTTGATTTCAATGCTCTGTACGTTCCTGAAAAAGATAGAAAATATTAATGTTAACTTTATAACATTTGTCAATCTATATTCAGATCGTAAATATAATACAATTATTAACATAGTAACAGTTAAATCGACTGGGAACAGAATGGTCCGAGTTACCGTAACTGGGTAACTGACAGGGAAAAAATGTCTTGGCATGCCTTTTGTTGTGCATAACGCGCATCAAGTTTTTAAAATCAAATTTGGGGGTAAAAAAGTGCGCCTTATACACAACCGATTACGGTATATGTTAAAGAATAAAAGAAACATTAAATGGGTGGATTTGGTCAGCTGTATCGGGAGGAGGAGGCTGAATATGTCCTGTGAAAACAGTCAGTGAAAACCAAGATTTGGTCAGGGACAAGTCAGTGAAAAGTCAGGGAATTTTATTTCATCAGGTGGGTGGCAACCCAGATAAGCTACATAGCAACTTCATATTTTGCTTACTGGGGGGCATTGTATTTCTCAAAGAAATCTTGTTAGTAATATAACTAATAATAAACGATTTGATATTTGTGAACTTTGACAGTTTAAAAGATGTTGGTTAACTAGAAACGTACTACAACCACCATAAACCTGTGTGGATAGAAGTTGAAAATTGAAAAGAATGCACAAATTATAGCACAAAGAAAGGAATATTGTGTTTGATCTATCTGTTTGTTATTAGATTTACAATATTCATAGAAAATTATTTTGGTCTTTCATTAAAAAATGTTGTGCTTATTCAATATGTTACTGAATAGGACAAACCATGGTTAAAGTTTGATTGTACAACATTAAGAATTAATGTCCCATCCCCGATATACTAGTACACAAGTAACACAGGTATGCTTCTATCAGGCGACACATCAAACTCGCGGAGATCTAGTTGTGTACTTAGATTTTTCACTCGGACCAATTTCTTTTAATTATAATTGTCATTTCCCATGTTCCTGGCATTGCCTTACATGTATGTTTTATTTCCATTTGCTGTCCATTCATTTTACTCTGTCGCTGCTTGAAAGTAACCATCCAGGGCCCTCAATCCATTTTAGGGGAATTTTTGTGGCGTTTCGCTTTTGGGGGGATTTTTTTACTGACTCTCTCATTATAAAATTTGTACATGTTTGCACTATATTTATTTCTTCTTTCATAATTTAGTATGTTTGACAAGATCAAATTGAAACAGAATTGAGATATAATAATCATGAGACACATCGTATTAAACATTTATTTTTTATTTTTTTTAATTTCAGGGGGGAATTTTTCCCCTTAAAAAGGGGAAAAAAGTATACTTTTCAGGTGGGGGACTGCGGCCAAAACTCGGCCGCAGATTTTATAGATTAAGGGCCCTGCCATCAATGATATATTTATGCCCCCCTTTGAAGAAGAGGGGGTATATTGTTTTGCACATGTCTATCGGTCGGTCGGTCTTTCCGCCAGATGGTTTCCGGATGATAACTCAAGAACGCTTATGCCTAGGATCATGAAACTTCATAGGAACATTAATCATGACTGGCAGATGACCCCTATTGATTTTCAGGTCACTAGGTTAAGGGTCAAGGTCACAGCGACTCGAAATAGTAAAATGATTTCTGGATGATAACTCAAGAACGCTTATGCCTAGGATCATGAAACTACATAGGTACAATGATCATGACTCGCAGATGACCCCTATTGATTTTCAGGTCACTAGATCAAAGGTCAAGGTCAATGTGACCTGAAATAGCAAAATGGTTTCTGGATGATAAGTCAAGAACCCTTATGCCTAGGATCATGAAACTTCATAGGTACAATGATCATGACTCGCAGATGACCCCTATTGATTTTCAGGTCACTAGATCAAAGGTCAAGGTCACAGTGACTCGAAACAGTAAAATGGTTTCCGGATGATAACTCGAGATTGCTTACGCCTATGATCATGAAACTTCATAGGAACATTAATCATGACTGGTAGATGACCCCTATTGATTTTCAGGTCACTAGGTCAAAGGTCAAGGTCACGGTGACTCAACTTAGAAAAATGGTTTCCGGATGATAACTCAAGAACAGACAATACCAAACTTCCAGATTGATGTCAGACATTCGGTCTGACAGATTGACAAATTCTGTCAGACCGGATGAGTGTTTGTCAGACCAAACAAAAAGAGAGAAAACACAAAATAAAATGACGGTTACACATAGTATTTATTTATATCATGATGACATATATCAAGTATGTACTATCTAGTAATATAATAAAACAAGTATGTTACTATATATTACTAGATATTATCAGATATCGGAATAGAGATTGGAATGAAATTAATTGATTATTTGCTTCTCATTGTCTCCTTCCTCCTGAAAATCTGAACAGTAATCTGACTCTTGTCATCTTTACAGTATTGATAATTGATTTGTTGAGTTTCTGCGTCAAAGTCTACGACATTATCAGGTTCAGCAGTATCCTGCTCATCTGAGGTACCTTCAATTAATAGATGATCAATCACTTGAGTCTCGGCAAATTTGTTTTGCCAATATTCTCAATATTATAGTCTCAGTACCAGGTAATACTCTGGTAAGAAACCTAAGCATATCAGGCAAATCTCACAATACAAAATATAAAGACAATAAAATTAATTGTGAAATAATCTGTTGGAAAGAAGACAACAATATTTCGAAAACGAAATCACCTGAAAACAATTATACATCAACGTTATTTTCGCTTCGCAATGCTGTTTACATTGAAGACAATTGACCTCTAACATATGCAAGCACCTTTTGCTGCATGGTCCGGGCTCTCGCATTTTGCGAATTGACATGCACATATTAGCACGGAACTAGTACTTTATAAATATCCGTTTGGAAATTTCCAGACACTGTCACGGAATATACCGTATTTCAGATACATCGGAACACACTCGGCAAATTCCGTCTCTACGTTTTTCAGAATATTTTACGAATATAGTATCGCGTGATTTGAGTTATTTCGGAAAATAACGTGTATAACCGAACATGTGCGAGCTATTCTTCGGAGGACACAAATAGATCGAAAACATAAAAACGACACTGGTATTAACGTATTTAGTTCTACATGTTTTGATGGCAATTATTGGAATCCCACGGAGCATCAGACGATGATTATTAAAGATATTTATTATATTTTTTTGAGTCGGACATTTTGGTCCGACGGAATTGCAAAATCGATCGGACCTTGTCATAATCTGTCAGATATGTCCGTCGGTCCGACGAAGTTTGGTATTGTCTGCAAGAACGCTTACGCCTAGGATCATGAAACTTCATTGGTACATTGATCATGACTGGCAGATGACCCCTATTGACATTCAATTCACTAGGTCAAAGGTCAAGGTCACGGTGACTTGACACAGTAAAATGGTTTCTGGATGATGTTGACTCAAGAAAGCTTACGCCTAGGATCATGAAACTTCATAGGTACATTGATCCTGACTTGCAGATGAGCCCTATTGATTTTCAAAGGTCAAGGTCCCAATGCCAAAAAACGTATTCACACAATGGCTGCAGCTACAAGCCCATATGGGGGGCATGCATGTTTTACAAACAGCCCTCGTTTCCATTGGTAATGGGACCGATACCAAACCCAATTTTGAATGAATAAAAAACCTGATGTCTGTCTCGAAGATATTCCATGTACTCATGTTTAATAACTACTTGGAGGATCTATCTCAAGCTTAAACAGTTGAATAACTTAAATATGTACAGTACAGCCAAAGGGGAACAAACGTATTTCGCGATCCGCGGCGGCAAGGCGAAACGAGTCGATGCCGCGTCAGTCGTTGAAGCCGCGTCAGTATGCGGTGGCAAGTCGCATTTCGCCGCGAAACTTCGCATCTGTCAACCGAGGCATGCCGCGATCCCCGACATGATGCCGAGTCGATGCGCATCATGAAATAAAAAATCTTTTAAAAATCATTAGTTACATGTAGTTAACAAATTTTGAAAGAACAATTATAATGATAATTAAAATCATCATAAATTTATTGTGCACGGATTGTATTAGCATATACATGTAAGCATAGTTAATGTGTCTGGCCAATTAAGTTTGTTTCCCGCCCATAGTGTATGTATTTCACACATAAACAAGGTCACGTATTGTAATTATGTTTTTGCACATACAAGTGGTCAAGGCTCCAGCATATGGTGGATTTATAAATTAATTGCATGTTGATTTTGCTATTATATTTAAGCTGAGAAAATTAGCAGTTTGAAGCCACATCAATAATCAAGACGGTGACGACATATTTGTTGTTTTGTTAATTATCAGCTTATTATAACTATTGTTTTAATATGCGTATATAAACACGTTTTATTTTGTTCATATTATACAGTTAATATCGCTACTAATTACCCAATAATTCCGTATATTCCAGTTTTAAAGCAAATGCTGGTAAGTATTTATGATACACAAACATTCTCAATATTTCCTTAAGTATCAAACAGACCTGTTTACTTCTACGGATTCGCCATAGTTACTACGGATTATTTGGCTTAACTACACACTACGGATTTGTACTGAAAAACTACGGATCCATCGATCAAAATGGTCAAATTTCAGTTTTTAATCGTACTTTTGCTTATTTTCCGTCTTTGCAGGTAATTTATCAATCATAATCATTTTGGCGCTTGTGTAGTAAGAAACATTAAAATTCAAGCCTCCCGGGGAACAAGTGCTGATCGAGCCTGTCGAGTCGTCATCGAACGACAACTGACTTATGTATTGGTTCGCAAATTTAGCCGAATATATACGATTTTACGTTGCTATTCAGTACACACATCTTTCTCTCTATTGCTGAGAATACCGACGATAGTCGATGTATCGGGATTGAACACGCCTGTTTTTACACACGTCCAAGATGGCGGCAAGCAGACGAGAAATTGCGATTAACGGCGAAAATTATAAATACCATTCAAATTAACAACGGATATCATATGGTCATTAGGGAATAATGTTATGCGTGTGTTAATTAACGCAAAATACTACGTTTGAGATAAAAAACAACAACAAATATTTATTTAGAAATCTGCACAGTGAATGTGCGTCACGGAAACGAGTGTTGGAAAATTGGTGTTCAGTCTACTCACAATGAGTATCGTTCGAAAATGGAAAGAGACAAACATGATTTGATTTATATGTTAGTGGATCTGTGTATACTCAGATTCGTATGCATATTCTGCTTTATTATGTTTGTTACCCTGTACAGTTTAATGAAATAGCATTGAACTGAGGTTGTCAAGTGCAAGATATTGAAAGGTAAACAAATAAAATATATTATTTTAACTCCATTTAATACATCAATAACACAACAAGAACACTAAAGGGTGTTTGTCAATATTTGTTTATGTTTTCCCCTTATGATATTTAATTAAAAAAAATACTGAATTAAATTAATAGCTACTCTTTACGAGCTTATGATCAAATGGTGTATTTAAGAATCTATAGATTAAATTGCAAGTTTAATATGCATGTGGATGGATATTAACTTAATATTGTCTTCATTGTAAGAAGACGTTAAAGCTGCACTTTATAATATAAAAATGCTGTCAAACATGCACTTAAAAACAATTCTGTTACTTATAATCATATTTATTTTGCTTAATATTTCCCAATTTCATGGTTTATCACGCTAATTTTCCCAATCCAAATGCCACAGGCTGTAACAAATAAAAACAAAAAAAAATCACTTAACAGATTAAATTATTAGCAAGTAAATTCATCTAATGCTTTATTTACCATTAAACTGATATGTGACCCAGTCATGGTGTTTTAATGCTCAAAATGATTGAAAAGGTTAAAACTACTGAGAACAGCCCAAAACTACTGAGAGATGCCCTCCATACTACTGAGAAGCAATCGGTAGGGTAAACAGGTCTGATCAAATACATTTTGGCATTTGTTACTATTTATAGAGATGATGAAATAAAGTCTAATCGGGGCGTTTTTTTTTCCCACTGAACACGCGATTTACGCCTGACGTGATGTTCATGTATTTATACATCACAAAATACACCCAAATGACGTTCTACATGTCTGCATAATTTTCGCGCGCTTTTTATGAAACAAAGGATATTTTAGCACCATTTATTTGACACTAGAATTTGCCAAAGGTCGCGTTAGCATTAAAATTCGGAAGTGTGTTTCGGATTACAAATTTAATAATGATAATCGAACGAAACATTAACAGTTGCGCGTAATTAATTCTACGCTACACATACATGTATGTACATGTAGGTGGATATCTTTTCACTCGATCTGCCGCGTACGTATGCGGCGGATTTACTCCGCAAAAGTACGTGAGGTTAATACAGACTCGGCGTCGCTGCGCGGATCAATGCCGAGTGCAACGGCGATACGCCGCGTGAACACACGATCTGGCCGTGGCGTAGCCGCGGATTATGTTTGTGCCGTGTTGGCTGTACTGTGGATGATTGTTAAGATTTTTAACTGAAACACTTTTTGGCAGAATCATGGTCCTTGCTATCCCCCGCCAAGGTAGAGGGATATTGAAATGGCGTTTTCCGTCCGTCCGTCGTCTGCCAGTCCTTCAGTTCGTCAATCCGTCCATCCCAAAACTTGTTAGGGCTCTATCTCAGAAACTATATAAGATATCAACAAGAAACTTCGTTGGTTTATAGATATCAATGAGGAAAAGTGCCATGCACTTTTCAGGGTTATATCTCAGATACGATAATTCGTGGATGTGTGGAACTCATAGTTATTGTCCTTTGTTGCTTTTGTACTATGGAACTTTTCAGGGTTATATCTCAGATATGATAATTCATGGATGTGTGGAACTCATAGTTATTGTCCTTTGTTGCTTTTGTACTATGGAACTTTTCAGGGTTATATCTCAGATACGATAATTCATGGATGTGTGAAACTCATAGTTATTGTCCTTTGTTCAGTCTTCACGATAGTTCATTTTATCCACTAGCCATTCGGGCTACTGAAATGGTAAAGACAAGTAGCCCAGCAGCAAAATTACTAGCCCAAAGTAAATTTGTTAAAATATACACCCTGTTAAAGGGTTTCATCTTTCAATAGCAGTTAATCTATTAAAAGTAAAATTGTATCCAGGGTATGTTAACTGTAAAGCCTATCGCAAAAACAATTGCAACACAATATAACAAGTCAATGTAATTATGTCCTTTATTAATTATAAGTATTTAACATGTGATAAACAACTTCTTCGTTCATCTAATCATCACTGCAATCCTGGAGATCCTCTTAGTCAGAAACCATATCCTGTAAAACAAGCAACCTGATAGTTATTTTCCAGAAGTTTACTTGACAAGTGAAGGCATAGATGGCATACTTTTATCATACATGTTGACTTTTTTCTTATGCTGTGTTTTTAAGCGTAGCTTACAAAACTCTGTCTTACAGAAGTAGCTTCTCCTTCATCACTGATTTTTTACCACTTTTCTTGAAATTCACGTTTCCGTGATTTTTTATAGTCATTTGTTGACTTACGATCAGAAGTGGGCAGTTTCTTGCCAGGCTTCGCTCCAGCTACGTATTTAAGCATTATGCAGCCTTATGCGCGTAGGGACTTACAACTTTGGAAATAAACACACAAACAAGGTTACAAAGTAAAACGATGTTTATTCCGGAAATGCAAGCCGCGTACGTCGATAAGTTTACTTCAGCAGAAAACACATCAGCATGACGTGTGCCAATAGTGAATAACCAGTCTAAATTGTTCACCATGTGGCCTGTGTTACGACTCGAAAAGCCAACGGTCGTGCGCTTATTTCGCAGACTGTTTGTTGCCGTTGTACTATGGAACTTTTCAGGGTTATATCTCAGATACGATAATTCATGGATGTGTGGAACTCATAGTTATTGTCCTTTGTTGTTTTTGTATGATGTAACTTTTCAAGGCTATATCTCAGATACAATACAATATTTCAACATGAACATTCATGGGTGTAAATATATCAATGAGGAGAATTAATAAAACAATTACCCTACACTTAATTATTACTTATGGGTATACCTTTATATCCAATGATTTGCATCCATCCACAACACAATTTATTTTGCGGGGTATATAAATTCAACGAATGTGCTGGTTCAATTTTAACTCACCTGAGAACAAAATGCGATGAGCTCTGGTAGCAGCTGGCCCAGCGGCGTGTCGTCTGTTGTCACTTGTGAGAGGTCACTTGCCAATTAGTTCCAAACCGCCAAGCATATTTTAACCAAATAGCATAGATTTAATAGTTGTTATGTTACACATCATCAATCGTCCTTTATTGTATTTTGTTCAAATCTAACTCGGCAACCACTTTATATACCTGCTTTGACCAGACTGTCAGAACAATCTCAGACCAGGAATGGGTTGACGATAGTCCATGCTTACTGAGGTGGAAGAGCACGTGCCCAGTCTGAAGGTAGAGAAATCTTCGGGAGTGGACAACTTCCGTTCTGAGCTGATTAAGCACTGATGAGAAGCCTTATGTATAAATGACATTAAAGAAAATAATTTTGATGTGTGAAGTGTTGCCAAAAGTATGGCATTTTGTCTGTTGTTTTCCACTAAAGAATATATATTATTAAAAAAATGTGTTTTATTATTTCCCCTTTTACTTCTGTGTGAATCTTTCCCTAACTTCATAGTTTAATTACATCAATGATCGTAAAGAACAGAATTTTGACAGCCACCCATTTGAGCTGAGTAATGGCCCTTTGTGTTTTTGACATTTGTAGAATATAATAGTCGATCTGTGTGTGTCCAAACATGTACCATGGGGGCATCAGTGTCTGTGACACATTTCTAGTTTCTTTGGAAGAATAAATTAATTTAAAAACATATGTTTTTAACTCAACTTTTCTTTAAATGCTGGCAAATTTCACTCAAATGCCTAAGAAAGATCATATTTAAGTGATCTTAAAGGGAGGCATTTTTTGTTCAATCAATTATTGCAAAATTATGTCTGTCATTTTTCATGTGTTTTATATATATTTATATATATATGTATATATATATATGTATATATATATGTTTATATATATATGTGCGCTTCATACAATTATGACTGTTTGTAGTATTTTGCTCAAGTATTAAGTATATTAAGAATATTTTTGTGTTTGGTTATAATTTTATTAGATTAAATTAAAATTATAATTTGACTGTGTCCAATCGTGTGTCATGAGGGATCAGTGTCTGTGAAATATCTAGTTCGGTATGATATGGACTGAAAGCAACACATACATATAAATATTTGTTCTCTTTTTTGTGTAAGAATTTTTTGTTATACCCCCATTACCATTGGTAATGGGGGCTATAAAGGAGTCACTTTGTCGGTCTTTCGGTCGGTCTGTTGGTTTGTCGATCTGTCGGTCTGTCCCGAAACTTCATCCGATCTTCACCAAATTTGGTCACAAGTTGTATCTAGATGATGTCTAGGTTATGTTTGAACATGGGCCATGCCGGGTCAAAAACTAGGTCGCGGGGTCACTTAGTGTGTTTTAAACAGAAAGTTTAACCGAACCAAAACTTCGATATTTATCGTTAGATTTTAAAATTACTTTATACATTTGTTCACCATCATAGGACGGTGTCGTGTGAAAAAAGTACGTCAATATCTCCAAGGGCAAGGTCACACTTGGAGTTCAAAGGTCAAATGCTTTTCCGGGCCATACCTTTATAATTTATTGTGAGATTTTTAAATCATTTAGCAAATTTGTTCACCATCATTGGACAGTGTGTCGCGCGAAAGAATTACGTCGATATCTCCAAGGTCAAGGTCAAACTTTGAGTTCAAAGATCAAAAATGGCCTTAAACGAGCTTGTCCAGGCAAAAACTATGTCATTCATTGTGAGATTTTAAATTCATTTGGCACATTTGCTCACCATCAACGGACGGTGTGTCGTGCTAAAGAATTACGTCAATATTTCCAAGGACAAGGTCACACTTTGAGCTCAAAGGTCAAATATGGCCATAAATGAAGCTTTAGCTTGTCTGGGCCATAACTGTGTCATTGATTGTGAGATTTAAAAAATAATTCAACATATTTGTTCACCATCATTGCACGGTGTGTAATGCAAAAGAATTACGACTATATCTCCAAGATCAAGGTCACACTTTTAGTTCAAAGGTAAAAAATGGCAAAATGTTATCTTGTCCGGGCCAGAACTATGTCATTCATTGTGAGATTTTAAAATGACTCTGTACATTAATTTTGTTCACAGTCATTGGATGGCATGTCATGTGAAAGAATTCAAGAGTTCAAAGATCAAAATGGCTTTAAATGATAATGGCATAATAATTCTTACAACTTGCCATAAATTAGATTCTCTTGTTTTGTGAAGACAGCATGCAAAATAGTCTGTGTCAATGCGGCACATGGGGGTATACGTCACGTCTGTGACAAAGCTCTTGTTTTGTTTGCAGGTTTCAGTCTGGAGACCAACTTTTCTTTTACAACATTTCTGCTTGAAATTGTTGAATCTATTAAAACACACGTTTAGTTGGAAATTTTGTTATTGCCTCTTTTAAAAAGCACTTGATATTTAAACATTCAGTCTGGATGAGGATCTATGTTACATTGTTCTTTAGTGGTTCAATACAGAATCGAGAATGCACACTTCAACCACTAGTTAATTACAATCAGTGTTCTCCGTAACAAGGACGATTTTAGGCTGGCAAGTCTATTCATAATGACAATTTTAAACTGAAACTGAAAGACACACTCAACTAAACAATGCTTCCATTGTGACTACTTACTTGGAAAAGTATTTTTAGTATTACTCATAATTGGTTAAGAGGTTTGTTTTTAGAAGATTCAATTCGTACTCTTATTATGCAATTTTAAATGAGCTCCACATGATACTTTGCAAATTATTTGTAAATGACAGATATGTTAATATTTTAACATAGAATATATCAATGTGCTATGTTTCTCCTAGACCATCTATGCCAGTATAGTACTTGCATATTACTGCATATAATTTTTGTATAATTTATTTCAATGGTTTTCATACCTTGATTATGTAACAAGCAATAATTTGCCTTTAATGCCGTATACAAATGTCTTGAGCAAACATTTTGGTTCAAGTTGTAGTCTTAAGTGAATTTTAACAAGTTTAAAATTCCACTGCAATTTATATTATATTTTTTTACTTTGTTTTAATCAATTATCATTCTACCATCACCCGCGATCTATTTTTGTAGACAGAGTATGAAATTAAAGGGTGTTTTGCAATAAATCATGTGGTTACACTGCAATAAATCCTGGAGATATTCTGCAATCAAAACCGTGTAAATGTTGTAGGGCTTTTTTTCTTCTTTGAGTTTGGTCTTGGTCAGCCATCTCATAATTTTGATGCAAGCATTTTACAGATTAAATATATCAGCGCCCTCACGCTACTCGGTGGAAGGGGTCCGCAGCCCTTAGGAGGGGGAATTTTTTGTACAAGAAACAAGAACTTTGTTTAACTGTTATAAACATATATTTCTATATATGTGACTGTCTATAGAAAAGAAAGGTGGACTTTTACTCAATCTATATAACAGTAATCTTATTTAAAAGTCCACCATTATGTCCTTTTTGTGTCCTGTTGCATGCAAAGTTTGTCTTTAACTTGTATTCACAATGCAATTCCAATACATCCAGTGCGCATTAAAAATTGTCAGGTTATTCATGCATGTTTTTGTATGCATTAGCATAGTTTGGCAATCTCAAAACACGCTTTTTACCGTAACCTTATTGAAGTATGTGTTATATCCATATATTGTTCATTGGTTTAACACAAAACATTATTCCATGTAAGTATTTTTTAATACGTATAATTAGTCCCCTACCGATTTCACCGGAGGGCACTAATGGTTTTCGCTCTGTGCATCTGTGCGTCTGTCACACTTTTCTGGATCCTGCGATAACTTTAAACGTTCTTAATATTTTTTCATGAAACTTTGAACATGGATAGATGGCAATATGGACATTATGCACATCATTTCATTTTGTTCCTACGTCTAAAATTATGGTTGCTATGGCAACAAATATATAAAAAAAAATATCTGAAAATGTTGGAATTTCTGACAATGGTGGAGCCGGTAGGGGACTTATATTGCTTGACAATAGTCTTGTTACAATTGTAATCCAAAAACAATTGCCAAGTTTTATTGTTCTAGAAAGTAGACCCAAGTACAAAATGATGTCATTTTTCTCTTGGAAAGCATGGGCTTTATTATTAGTGCATCTGGACAAACTGAGGGATCTTTACCTCTAAATTAAAAGCAAGTTGTTTACACTGTATCCTACGCGCAAAGATTGTTGAGATAGGTCAGTATTGACATGTGACATTTACAGTTATAATTGTATACACCTTCATGTGTGGTGTTTTCAGCAGTTCAAAGCAAATTCAAGAGAGAAGGGTAACACCCTAAATGACCTGTGATGTTTGGCAAGTGGAGTTATTGTTTATTGCAGTACACAGGTGTTAAAGTGATGTACAATGAAAGCAAACAATCTGGTCAAAACTGGATTATGAATGTCAGATTATACAGAAAAATAAAGTGGGTGAAATAGGGTAAAATACTAGCTTGAAACTGATTTTATCTGAGCGAATTCTCGGATTAAAACATGTTATTTGGGTATTATGCTCGTCAGATTTTTGGGAGCCATAGCCGATTCACGATATATTGGAAAACGCGATTTGACGGACCTTGATATATTGGAGTCAATTTTCAAATATAAATCAGTGAATTTTTTTTTCATTTTCTGAGGGGGAAAAAAAGCAGTTTTGTTTGTATTTCTGATTTTGCAAACTGTGTTTCCTACTCAGGTAATGGGCTATACTTGTTTAAATGCCAAAGGCGGAGGGATATAGCTTTGTCATTGTCCCTGTGTCAGTCTATCAGTCCGCCTATCAGTCCGTCCATCCGTCTGTCTGTCACTTACGTTTTAGGGCTGTCTATCAGACACTATTTAAGTGTTCAATATGAATCTTCATAGGTGTATAGATATAAATGAGGAAAAGGCGGGGGATATCCATTCAACAAATGTGCTTGTTGTTAAGGAATTACAAGTTTGTAACTGGTAAAACCAGTGTTGTAAGGTAAGCACTGCTTATAAACCACACCATTGCATAAGACCATAAGAAAATTTTATAGTAAAACTTGAGAGATCCTTTGTTAAAAAATGTCAGTCTAGATTCACTCTAAAGAAATCACAGTTAGATTAAAACATGCACTTTTTCAACGGGAATATCTTGAATAAGAAAGATCATGTGACGAAAGTGAAAACACATGAGTAATGAAGTGATGACCGATAGCAAGACAAGTGCAGCAATCGGGAGTAGATTTTGTATTAATATCCATTTATATGTGTAAATATTGTTTGAATAATTTCTTTTCAAATTGATTAAATTGCATTTTCATGAAATGCATTAACATTTCAGACATTGTAAGTATTTATGATTTGCAGGGAATCCTGCGGGCATGTGACATGGAACAATTGTTATTGACAAAGGGTTTAAACTTGGAAACAATATTTGGCTCACATTTTTCACAAGATAACTAAATTCAATGTATTACTATTGTGTCAAACCAAACAATAGACATAACATAGACAACATTTTAGTGTTTGTCAAAAGTATTGACTATGGATCATTGACGATACAGTTAACCTGTCAGAATAATGTTGCTCATATGATATATGATTTTATTTTTTGAACGCAAAAGTGCCCAGCCAAAGAAAATATGATAATATTGTACTATATCTATGCATAGAAACATAATTTTACAATTTCTATGTGACTATTGTTTGTAACATTTTGAGGAGATTGTGACTAAATTTTTCACAATTTTGATATTTTTGGGACTTTTTTTCATGATCTTGCATAAATAAATGTGTTTTCATGACAACAACATACCCTTAATTGCAACAAAAATTGTCGAAGTTGACAGTAGCCAAATACAGATTGACGACGAACATGACGAAGCTACAAGTCCTATGATACTTGAAACTGTTGATGACAAAGTCTATGCACCGAGCACTGGTGCTCATGAAACACCGGAAACAGTGGGACAAGTTAAAGATGGTAAAGACAAGGTCATTAAAGTACCATTCTTCAATTGGTACAATTCACAACTTGATTTTTCCCAATTGGAGGATTTCGCGACTCGTTATTTTCCCAATCTGATGATTTCACGACGCGAAAAATCCTCAAGGGCATGTGAACCAGACCCGTTCCCAATTGGGTGAAAAAAATGACCAAAAGTAGATCACAGCTACAGTACAGATCTAGTAAAGCAAACTCCGACATTAAGATAAGGCCAAATAAAACAGAGTCCAAGCGAATTCATGCACATAATTTCACTATAGAAATAAAAATGTTTATCTGAACAATATTTAGGTCGAGGTAAAATTTGGGTCAATTGATATAAAAAACCTGGTCAACAGGTTAAAGGTTACGCAAACATTGTTGAACTGTAGAAGCTACCCTTATGATTCAATGTCGATGAAATTCAGTCCGAAATTGTATAATCACAATATCACAACAACGGTCAATTCTAAGTGAAGTGTATTAAAAACTAAGGTTACCATTTAAATGCTTAGAAAAACTTATAGACACTATAAATGCTATATTTTGTTTTAGTCAAATGAAACTTGGTCTAAATGGTTAAGGGTCACATGTTTTATGTAGATTTTATAAATATTAACATACTATGCATCATCAGCACCCTCAGCGTGCAAAGCTAATAGGTTTACTATTTTGTATATTGACTAACATCCTTAATGATAGTTATGATCCTGGAGTCTAGATTACATTCCGCACTCCATGGACCACATCCTTTTAAACACTTAGATAGACCAAAAACTACTTATACATGCTATATTCTAGACGGGCTTGTCACTTAGGTTTTGTAAATTTATGTCTAATGTTGTAAATGCATAGTGATTCTCTACAACAGCAGTTTAAATTTGAATGTAGTTGTATAAGCTGGTCACAAAAAGAGGTTCACACAATTTGTATAACAAAATGACTGTTAAATATTCTTTGCTTTAGTATATTCCTTGCATCTTGTATTTTGGTCCTCTAAAATTAGTTTTAACTAATGTGGTTATTTGCTTGTCAGCTAACCGATGGAAGGGATCGACTTATTTTTCGTGGGAATTTTACAAGTTAGCTATGTTGTGGGAACGGCTTAATTAGTATATGGAAAAAATTGAGATGGAAAACAGAGGCATGCAAAACTAAATAAAAGAGTAAAAGAGGAGTGCAGTATATTGTATTATGCAATCCTCCTTTATTGAATGCACTGCTCTTTTTTCATTGCATCACTCATGCATTTAGTTTTGCATCCCTCTTTATTACTCGTGTTTTCTCGACTCAGTAAGTCATTCCCATGACATAGCTAACTCGTTCCATCGAGTTATTATGTCGTGGGAATGAGATAGAAAAAGAGGATTGCATTTAAAACAAAACGGAGTAAATGTCACCTCTATGGCAACATACATCAGAGATCTTGATAATATATTTTTATGTCCCCCACCACTATAGTGGGGGACATATTGTTTTTGCCCTGTCTGTTGGTTTGTTTGTACAGTGTTTGTTTGTTTGCTCTAACTTTTACATTTGCAATAATTTTTTTCAATATTCAAGATAGCAACTTGATATTTGGCATGCATGTGTATCTCATGGAGTTGCACATTTTGAGTGGTGAAAGGACAATGTCATCCTTCAAGGTCAGAGGTAAAATATATGTGGCCAAAATGGCTCATTTTATGAATACTTTTGCAATATTGAAGATAGCAACTTGATATTTGGCATGCATGCGTATCTCATGGAGCTGCACATTTTGATCGGTGAAAGGTCAAGGTCAGCCTTGAAAGTCAAAGGTCAAATATATAGATTCAAAGCGGTGCAAATCGGGACATTGTGTTTCTGACAAACACATCTTGTTTAAACCTAAATCAAGTGTCTTAATATCATGCCACTTGAAATAAAAGAGCCCTTGTGGATACAGTTTTATATACCATTTATTGACGTAATATATTTAAAATGTGCTCACACCATTATAATATTGATAGTATACTATATCATTTATTTTTCTGGTATAATAATCAAATAATTAACTTGTTCTGTAATTATAATTCCGATTGGTTATGCATTTGTAATGTTCTTGGCTAACCCTTTCCCCAGAAGAAGCAAAGTGAAAATGGCTTTTTGCAACCATCACAAAACCAGAACATCCTGCGAGTAACTCGCATGCTCTTCAGGTTTTATGCTGTTTGCTGCGCATCAGTGGCTCATGGTTGGAAATGAAGCCTTTAAACTTAAAACTAGTAAGAAAGGTATTGTATTAAATTAAACTTTCTAAGGGACTTCAAATGAGTCAAAATGTGCACCAAAGTGGTAAAGGGTTACTACATTCGGAAGCAATCATCTATACACAACATGCAGTACTTTTTAACGTAATATATTATTATTTATATAAAATTCTAAATTGCTGACTGACATGGAAATTACATTTAATATAAATATATTTTAATCTATTCATCAATATGAACTTAGCATAAAACAGGGATACTACATTATGAAGTTAACATTGACTTATCAATGCCAATTTGAAGTTTAAAACACTGAACTTGTAAATATATAGAAGCTTTTAGTTGAATTTGCTATGATAGCATTACCATTGTAAGAATTTAATATTCACTCTCTACATACACACATACTCTCTACATACTGCAAAAGGAAGATTTTAATACTTAGTCATGCCAGCACACTTAACCGCTGCTTGAAAACCATTAGTGTTCTTCTTAACAAGGAAGATTAAGCTGGTCTGTTGATAGTGAGAAGTGTTCAATCCTAACTAAATGATGTAGGAAGCATATACAGACCATAACAATACCCTCATTGTGAGTATGCACTTGAAAAAGTATTTTGCTTTTATCGAATGAAAACCCCAGTCCGGTCAACAACTTTGTTTTCAGAAGATTCAATGTGTACATTATTGTATTATTATGGTAAAACACTTTTATAGTCGAGTTTATAGTTAATGTAAGCAGAAAAAAAAAGATTCCATTAACCAGTTTCAGTCAAACGCCTTGCAACACAAAGGACCCCATCCTATTAACAAACTTGTTGAATACAAACCCTGTTCACAGTGCTCTGTCAATTCTAATACAGCTTGTTTTCTTCTTAGCTAACATTAGCACAATGAGTTTACGTAGTGATTTTGTGATGACATTTATTCCCATTGTTAAACATGCATTGTCCGTTATCAAAAATTACACTGTTAACACACTAGAGATTATATTTATTTCAAATATTCACGAAACTTTGTCAGAACATTGGTCTAAATAAAAAAAATATGTCTATTACAAAACTAGGTCCAAAAACTAGATCGCTACGTCAAATGAAAAAGGAAAAAAAGAGCATTCTAGAAGTAACATGTTTACCCAATTTACCCCTTGATGATCTTGTCATCAACCATGTCATACCAATATTCTCATGGTTTTCAATTGTGGCTCTTTCCTGCTTACTGCTTAGTACTGATTCCTGGCTCTTTCCTGCTTACTACTCAGTACTGCTTCCCGATATTCTCATGGCTTTCCATTGTGGTTATTTCATGCTCAGTACTCAGTACTGATTCCCTGCTTATTACTCAGTACTGATTCCCTGCCAACTACTCAGTACCGATTCCCTGCTCTTTCCTGCTTATTACTCAGTACTGATTCCCGGCTCTTTCATGCTTACTACTCAGTACTGATTCCCGGCTCTTTCAAGCTTAGTACTCAGTACTGATTCCCTGCTTATACTACTCAGTACTATTTCCTGGCTCTTCCATGTTTACTACTCAGTTTTGATTCCCGGCTCTTTCAAGCTTACTACTCAGTTCTGATTCCCGATATTCTCATGGTTTTCCATAGTGGCTCTTTCATTCTTACTACCTGGTACTGATTCCCGATATTCTCATGGTTTTCCAGTGTGGTTCGTTCATGCTTACTACTCAGTACTGATTCTCTGCTCTTTCATGCTTACTACTCAGTACTGATTCCCGAAATTCTCATGGTTTTCCAATGTGTCTCTTTCATGCTTACTACTCATTACTGCTTCCCAGCTTACATCTCAGTACTGATTCCCGGCTCTTGTATGCTTGCTACACAGTACTGCTTCCCAAAAGAAAAGTTATGCTGGTCCGAAAGTGCAAGTTTTTTAAATTGTACATGTTGAATACACTGTAACTCCAATATTATAGCGCGGTCAATGGGGTCCAAGCCGCGAAACAGCGTTATAACAGATCCGCGTTATAGGTTTTGAGCTCATTTACTGCAGAGCGCTATAAAAAAAACAGGTATAGAATAGCCTATGATATAGGTCATGTATATTGCCATGCTGTGTTGACGCAAATACATGCATATAAACCGAATCGTATCGATAACAGTATACATACCGCTTTTCTTATGTGCACATTTATCTGATAATCCAATAAAATTGCAACATCACTTAAAAAATAATAATCTTGAACATTAATGACGATATATGTTTAAGAAATTCGTAAACACAACCGCACGCATATATGCCATTTTCAGAATTGTTAAGAGTACAGTGCATTATGGGGCAGAGCTTTCATTGGACGAGCGACTTTAAATTAAGATTGAATGCAATACAACTCATGTACAAAAAATTGTTTTATTGCGTCATATGCATGCAAAAAACGTGTTGCCCGGGGACTTTCTGATACCGCGCGAAAATGAAAGTGAAACTCTGTTAACAATTACCGGTACACTGCGTTCGCATGTAAATAAATCATCTGCATTATTTAATTTCTTATACACAAACTGAAAGATTAAATGACATAATACTACACTACGCGACCCGTGATTTTTGCCTAATTTGCGAAGTCAAGGCGGGCATTTTGCTATTTGGGTGGAAAATCACCGCGATTTCACATGACTCGTCACTCCGACGTCGCGCGAGAGCAAGATAATCTTCGCGCTAAATCCCCTCAATGTTGTGGTGATTCGCTGCGATTCGCCGCAATTCGCCGTGATCGCAGTGACAACGATGACTCGCCAATTCATGCATAGAAACCGAATCGTATCGATAACTTTATACATGTACATAACGCTTCTAATGTTCACAATTATCCGATAATCCAACATCAAAAAAATAATCTTGAACATTTATGTCGGTAAATATGTTTGAGAATTTCATTAAAACAACCATATGACTACGCCATTTTTCAGAAGTGTAAAGAGTACAGCGCATAATGTGGGACACAGCTTTCATTGGACGAGCGTATTTAAATTTAGATTGATACACTACGATCTTACAAAAAACGTTTTATTGCGTCATATGCCTTCATGTAAAAAACGTTTTCCTTCCGGAAATTGTGCTATTAATGCATAATATTATCAAAACATTTTTTTCACACGTAAAGCGTTTTTACAAATTAATATACAATTAAAAACAAATATAGCATAAGTATAAATGTTCCGTTAAATTCCCATATGAGAATAAAAATTTATAATCCGAAACACACTTCCGATGTTTTAATGTTAACACGACGTTTACAAATGCTTTCAATATAGTCATCATGTATATTTCCCGACAAAAGAGCGCGAAAATTATGCGGCAATGTACAAGGTCAAGGTATACGAGTGTGCAAGTATTGATTTTTTATACAAACTGCGTAGCGCAGAAAACATTGAATTCTGTTGATTTCGGTTAAATGTTTCTTTGGTATTTTTAAAACAGTTATATCGCCAACAATTTGATATTTCTTTTAAAGTCAATTCAAATCAAACACGCCGTATCCGTATCGTTACTGATAGAAGTAAAACATAATACCTTGACTTGTATAGTTTTTTTGTTGTGAGAGACCATCTGAGTAAACGCCGAAAAATATATCCAAACTGTTATTTTTTGTCAATGCCCTTTGATCCATTATCGCACTTAATTGGCAGCGCCATCCTGTTGTTTTTGTGATTGTCACATCTTTTCACAGTTTGAACACGTACAAAGAGTGCCAATTAGACACTTGAACAAACACTATCACCCGCTGGACAGTTACTACACACTAAATAATCAAATGTTGAGGGTGTTTTGTTTTTGGCGTGAAAACCCAGAGAAATGCATGTACATTATACATCATCATAAATTTATTGAACTCTGCGAACGCTAAGTGCTACGTTGATATACTCGTGTTTTTTTTTCAGCAAAACAAACACAATGTTTAACGGCTTTAATATATAGGCAATGATGTAATAACAACAAATTATTTACCACGATGTCATAATAATATGTACTTAAAAATAGAACAGTAATGTATTTCCGATTTCCGGCTTATCAAGCATTGTGAATGTATGTACAACGTTCGGAAAGTAACGCGAGTAACACGAGTTATCTGCATTGGAGCCTGAAACAGAAAATAAATAAGTATAGCATATTTAAGTCAAAATAATTAGATGTAATCTACCGATTACATTAAACCTTTAAATGAAAGTGTTACTTAAACAATTTCCCGTGTCTAAAGGCGCGAATATTTTGCTAAACACTGTTAACAAAAGGGCTAGATCTACACGTTATAATTCTTAATAAAATGCAAAAATAAGTATTAACATAATTAATAATGTCAATTAACACACACGGTAAGATCAAAGTTTAAATGGAAAACTTATATCATATTTCTCGTAAATTACCAAATTATTAGTTTCGTCTAAATCAAATACCATGTAGAGAAACAAGGTATTTATAACCGACCAATGACGAAACACTATGCAACTTTCAATTTACACAGTGCTATGCTACATGTATATTGCAACAATATGGAATTTGAACAGTGGTAGTGTATTCGGGCCTGGAATATAATTGATTGTAAGTTTTAATAAACATTCTGCTAATGCAATTAGTTAAATAATGTTTACATGTTATGTTAAATAATAATTGCTTGATCATTCTTCTGCGCTGTTATATTAATTTGGAGCCGTTAAAGCTTCCGACATTACTTCATCACGTTCATGTCGGAACGGGAGTATTTTAGCTAATATGCCCATTGCATACAATAACAACAAAAGCTTTATTATTGCAATGTATAATGTAAGTGTATACATATATGTTACATGTACATGTAATGTAGTGTAACCCTTAATGTAAATCTCTTAAAAAGGTGAACCACGGCGGTTCGCGGTGATTTGCGGTGATTCGCGCTGATTGCGTAACAGCGAGATACATCGCGCGACGGTCGCCGAGACATCAACCAAATTTTCTTGTCGCTCGGAATCACCGCAATTTGTCACGTTGCATCGATTGCGGTGATGTGAGAATCGCGGCAAAAATCACGGGTCGCGTAGTGTAGAATGATAATGAAATTACAGAAAAAGTTGTTTTATACAGTAGGCACTATATTTCACAGCCGCTCATTTAATATAGTCAAACTGCAACCATATCAAAGTAAGAATGTTTCAATCATTTTGAATTACTTTAATTGTATAACTATCCCGCTTGCACTTAACTTACGGAAATTATCGCACTGAACCGCTCTGATGAGGAATACATGTAATAAATACTGACACGCGAGTTTTTCACACCTTTATTGACATTACACAACAGATTAACACCAATAAGCTGTCGGTGTTGTTTAACCTCGAGGCGATTATAATCGGTTCAACGGACGGTTGAATAAAGCAATCAACATGTGATTGCCGCCATCTTTGAATTGTCTGAAAATACATGAATTTGCATAATACGGATTTGAATCAGAAATCAAATGGAAGGTTGGAGAAAAAATGGGATCCAAGCACCCTCTCCGTTATATTGGATTCAGCGTTATAACGGAGCGCGTTATATTGGAGTTACAGTGTATACATAATATTTATAATCAATAATATGAACAAATATAATTGCTTAAAACATCAGCCAATAATACAGACACTCAATTAATCTGATAGATTATTAAAATATTATTAATATGATTTAATATATTATAACAGTGATAGAAAACTGAATTAGAATTGGAATACATTTTAAAGCAATAACTAGTTTTGTAAACCTGATTTCTGTGCGTGTCCCTTTTTTGTATTGTTATTGTTTTTTAGCTCGACTATTATATATGAAATATATATAGTGGAGCTATCCTACTCACCCCGGTGTCGGCGTTAGCGTTTGCGTGCAAATGTTAAAGTTT
>NC_068369.1:36358399-36481497 GCF_020536995.1 Dreissena polymorpha
TGGAATCTTGCGTTCCGGATCCGGACGTAGATTTCGCGACACCGATCTGTGTATTTAGCTGTAATTATGTCTCGTTAATCCGGATGCTTCCCAACATGGGGGCTTAATCGCCCACCCGCAGTATAAACAAAAGCGCAATCACCGAGGCGTGAAGTATTGTTGTTTTAGGCTTTATCACCATCCCGTCGTTTAAACAAAAGCGCCTTCACTAAGGCGTGAAATATTGTGTTTACGCGTCATAGCTAATAGGCATGACTAAACATGGTTCTACTCAGACTTAAAACTTAAACTGATGTCGGCATTACAGAATGCATATTAAATGACATAATGTCTTTAATGAGCTGAACACAAGACCAATTAAGACACTGATTACAATCGGAGCGTCATCGTGTGTGAAAGGTTGTGCTAGGATTATTTAAGCAGTCCATTTAAAACGCATCAAACGTTACGTGTCACTATTTTAATTATTTCAATATTTTGTTGTATGAGATGGGTTATAAATGAGGATATTAAAACAGTATAGCAGTTTTATATTGTATTGTCATTTGCCTTCAACACCCTTGATTTGTGACTCTGTGACACCACCAGCTTACAGCTCGCATTCCACCCATGGCAACGTACGTCTTTTCACTGCGGCAGTATCACACGAGATACAGGCAGTCCTCATGGAAAGTGTATACAGCAACGAAATATTGATTCAATACTACGCTATCAATGCTTAACAGTGTGATTGTAACATTCACAAAGCTTTACGTCATGTGTGCACATGTACATGATTGTTCGAAAATTCGGTTACACGTTTTTGTTTACATTGTTTAACAAACATTTTATTATTTAACTAAATAAATGTTTCAGTAACAAGAAAATATCATTCTTGATGCAAAATAAGGTTTATGTCATAAGGTAAATATTTATGCCCCCCTTCGAAGAAGAGGGGGTATATTGCTTTGCTCATGTCGGTCGGTCTGTCGGTCGGTCGGTCTGTCGGTCCGTCCACCAGGTGGTTGTCAGACGATAACTCAAGAACGCTTGGGCCTAGGATCATGAAACTTCATAGGTACATTGATCATGACTCGCAGATGACCCCTATTGATTTTGAGGTCACTAGGTGAAAGGTCAAGGTCACGGTGACGCGAAATAGTAAAATGGTTTTTGAATGATAACTCAAGAACGCATATGCCTAGGATCATGAAACTTCATGGGTAGATTTATCATGACTCGCAGATGACCCCTATTGATTTTGAGGTCACTAGGTCAAAGGTCAAGGTCATAGTGACCCGAAATAGTAAAATGATTTCCGGATGATAACTCAAGAATGCATACGCCTAGGATCATAAAACTTCATGGGTAGATTGATCATGACTCGCAGATGACCCCTATTGATTTTGTGGTCACTAGGTCAAAAGTCAAGGTCACGGTGACCCGAAATAGTAAAATGGTTTTCGGATGATAACTCAAGAACGCATATGCCTAGGATCATGAAACTTCACAGGTAGATTGATCATGACTCGCAGATAACCCCTATTGATTTTGAGGTCACAAGGTCAAAGGTCAAGGTCACGGTGACCCGAAATAGTAAAAATGATTTCCGGATGATAACTCAAGAACGCTTTTGCCTAGGATCATGACACTTCATAGGTACATTGATCGTGTGACTCGCAGATGACCCCTATTGATTTTTTCCAATTTCATTTTGAAATTTCGAAAATATAGTATTAGCACCATGTGAATATTCAGGATTAAATGTTATTCTGTTTGTCCATAAATGTATCATAATTATAGTATTATGAAAACTTAAATTCAATCATTAAACATACTTGAAACATTTTCACAAACTTTTATTGCTCATTTTCAAAAATCAATTTATTATTAGTAGCTAAGGTTGTTTGAATGCTTACATTGATTGGTTTAACCATTTACCACTTAGATACGTATTTTCGACTCGTTTGTAGTCCATTAGAATTTTGACTGTTTGTAGTCCATAAGAAAGTTAAATTGAATCAAAGACCTTCCTTACTAGATTCAAGTTGTAAAGGGTTCATTTTCAACCATTAGATAACTGATGAGCAGCAAATAGCATAAAACCTAAAACAGACTGGGAGTTAGAGTTACTTGCAGGCTGTTGTGGTTTTGTGCTGTTTGCACATATTCATTTTCACTTTGCCTCTGTGTGGGAAAGGGTTAAAGGGACCTTTTCACAGATTTTGGTGTGTATTGAAGTTTGTCATTAAATGTTTTATGTTGATAAATGTTTACATTGAATCTAAAAAGCGCCAGTAAAAATAAAAATAAAATTGAAGAAAAAAAAAAAGTAACCCCCAACTGGGCTCGAACCACTGACCCCTGGAGTAAACGTCTTAACGCTTACACCACTCGCCCATCCATGATCATACAAAGAGTGATTATTTTAAACTTTATATAAGCAATAATCGTAGTGTAACAAAATATAAGACAATTACAGCAGAACTCTCCAATTTATTCAATCATTTTACTTGGAAACGCTTTATAATTTTCAGGTTTTTAAATCATCAACAGATGCCTATAATGGATATTTTAGAGCACAGTAAATTTTTTAGCATTACTGTTTCCTCACAAATATCATAACTACAACGAAACTTTGCGAATCTGAAACTATTTTTTTTAATTTGTCAATTTTCCAAAACTCGAAAAGGTCCCTTTAAATACCATTTTGACCAGTACTACTGCATAGATTTAAAAAACATACACATAATAATTATGCAGCTGTGAAAAGAAATTTAGGTATATTGGTTCCAACAGAAAATCATTCACAGATTATAAAATCTCTAAGCATATGACCAACTTTGGCAATGCAGGCCAGAATTTCACAAGCCAAAGTAGGCTGCCCATTTGCCATAGTAATGTGTTAATCAAGTGATAAATAAATATTAATCTACTCTGCAGGAAGGATGTGGAGCATTAATTATGGGCATATGCATGATGTACAGTTACCCGTTATCATTGGTACCAGGCCCATGCCATGTGCATTCAATTATCATAAATGGCTGGCCCTGTGTCTGCAAGCCATATGGCTGATCAGATGTGCTAATAATGAACTGGGCTTATAAGTTATTGGTTATTGGTTCAGGCTTGGGGCTTTGTGAATGGGTTATGTTTGGGATTGGTACATTTGATAAATAAGGAATATTGAGATCAAGGTGCTGACAAAGATAACTTGCTGTATTGCTGAGATAACTTGCTGTATTGCTGAGATAACTTGCTGTATTGCTGAGATAACTTGCTGTATTGCTGAGACTTTGAATAAAGCCTTGCTCTGGGAAAATGGGGCTTCATACATGTTAGACTCGATCTGAGAAAACAGGCTTTAATGCATGAGCATAAAGTTTCATCCCAGATTAGCCTGTGCAGTCCGCACAGGCTATCAGGGACGACACTTTCCGCTATTATGGTATTTTTCGTTTAAAGGAAGTCTCTTCTGCACGAAAGTGTCGTCCCTGATTGGCCTGTGTGGACTGCACATTCTAATTTTGGACGACACTTTACCCACATGCATTTTGCCCAGTTTTCTCAGAACGCGACTCACGTACTTGAAATGTTTTCTGCACAGGCTTATCTGGGACTTCACTTTCTGCTAATATGGTATGTATCGTTTAATGGAGGTCTCTTCTTACGGAAAAATCAAGTTTAGATGGACAGTGAAAGTGTATTTACAAGAACAAGGGAAAAAATAGGGTGAGACATGTTAGGCATGCAAATGGAAATAGACCACATGTTTTAAACTTGGGGCATTCAAAACATAGGCCCCTCCTCTGTCATTCTGCTTTAGCTAAAATCCTTATTTATGTTCACTGTAATTTACTATTTGTTATGCATTTTCTCTTGTTTTAATATGTATTATATATTCTCATGTTATTCAACACCAGAAAATATCAGTTTATGTTTTCTAAAAGTGCTTCATAAGCCATAAGCTTGATAAACATGTTCATATTGGAGGTTGTTTTACACATTTTATGTATAGTGGTCAAGGGGAAACAACCATGTTGTAAAAGAGAAGCAACCAGTGAGATGTTCAGGCAACGCTGTATGGGAACGAGAGCGCCGATGGCGCTGAACGCATAGTTGCAAGATACAGGGAAGATGCTGCTGAAGTAAATGTTAAGGTCAAAATATACTAAATAGTTTCCTTATATGTTTCGATATAAAAGCGACAACTTCGAGCAAAAATAAATACAACATTTTGCACATAGAGACCCCCATAACCATACCTTTTCTTGACGGGCATTCTTAGCTTAATCGATTTAAGCAATAAAACAGATATTTCATGTTCAAACCAAAAAAGAATTCGACTCAAATAAAAAAAAAATCTAGTGGATTGTAACCTTTTGCAGTGCCATTTTTTACTTTAATCTCCAACTTTATCCTATTTCAGGGATTTAGTAGTGAACACCTATGCTTACCTTCTCAATATCTCCAAACGATAAAACCAGAACAACAGTATAAAGTGTATAACATGCCTTCGAGGAAAATATGATGATTTGTTTAGAGAGTACAGCCTTCATGACTCGATTATTGAGTATATTGTAACCTTAACGATTGCTGACATCAAGAGTCGCCCCCCTTGTTACCAATATGTTCTATTTTTAGAAACGGGAATTCCAAATAGTGACGAATGTGAATGGTTACAAAATGACATAACTATGAAAATAAATACGTAGAATTACATTATTTCACGCATACCATTATGCAACCATCCGTTTTCTTTTCCGACTTGATACATTTACAGATTTCCATTTAATATTTTACAGACACAACACTCGTCCAGAATTCGCGCGAATCCATTAAATCCGATGCCACGTTTAAACCGTTAGCTCTACTCGTAACGTTAATTTCTGGCTAAAAGTAAGTCATTTTAACTTCAATTAACACATCTCTATTATTTTCAAACTCTACTTCATCAAATCCATAGAAAGGCAGGTCAGAATCCATGTCATAAATCAGAAAACATTTGACCTCTCACAGAACAGTAAACAAAGGAAATAGAAATTAGGTGCGAGGTCACTATCAACAAGAACAGAATTGTTTTACGAACGAAATTTGTTTTAGTTTCTTAGAAGGTTTTTTCACGTAAAACGGTCTTAGAAAAATTCACTAAAAACGGTGTCAGCAATATTCTTGGAAGAAAACGTAAGAAAAACGTTTCAAAAAAAAAAGAGTAAGAATTACCATAAACTAAATTAAAAAGATATTTCGTCTGATTTTTGATCAGGTAAGGCTTCAAAATGGACAACCATTCGATGTGTGTTTTCAAAATGTCGTATATACCTTAAGCATAGGTGCGTTGCACCTATGCTAAAAATGCACTGCAGACCACACGGAACACAAAACTGAAAAGAACAGAAGCGTCTTTCAAAATCACACATTCAAACTTACATTTAAAAATGACTTGTAATCCAATTTGGTTATTAATACGCTCCGTTGAAATTTGTAATCATCCATGTTAAATGCTAAGAATATTGCAATTCGTGAAAATCACCGTTTTAAGTATACTTTCATTAATACTTGATAAATGTTGATGATGTTTATCAACACTTTAACTGAGAAAATGTTTTTTTCTCGTAGAAAATCTGCTTTAAAGAAGATTTTTGCATACTATCTACATCTTCCAGACTGACTTGACATAGAAAACTGTTCCAGAATTTATACCCCAAAAGCTTTCTACCCTTCCTTGTACATTCGTCAACAGGAGAAAGAGCATGTTTGCCATGATAATCATGTGTTTTTCTGAGCCATAAGTCGAAACATCAAAGCATCCACTAGTAATGTCCCTTGACAATTAATACCAATAACATTGAACAGAAATATAGAGTGATGTTGCCTATAGTTTCCCTACATCTCCCCCCACACACCCACCAAAGTGTGGTACAAATGTTTGGTTTTCTGCAGAACATGTTTAGACAGGTGTGCAGCAATTCAGACAAATGCTTAAAGAATACGCCAAGAATACCTCAGGAATTCTAACCATTCAGGGTACCAGGTTTTACTTGCTCACAGAGGTAGAATTCTGTCTAGCAGATTTTGTGCCTTTAGATCAGCTGGGTTATTTTTCCTCTGGTTACCATGGTTATGCAAATATCCAAGGCGTGTTTAAGTGGATTTTGGTGGATTTCAGTTTGAATAGCCCATTAACCCTGGGTCTGTCCGCTGAATAAGAAGTTGGTATTAAAATTAATGAGTTTGTAAAAAATAACTTCTGCACAGAAGTCACTTACAAATTGAACCTTATTTTCTATCGTTTCCTAATGAAATTTAGGAACTCTGGGAATCCTTTTGATATTTACTATACTTCTATACTAAAAAAGGCTAGATGATTGAAGTCCATGATTTAAGAAATCTATACTTCAATATAAATAATAATTGATTTATCAAAATTTTGTTGAAAGGGATTTAACTCTGCTGTGTCTAATTTTAACTTTGAGAATTTAACGGGTATTGCTTGAAAACAGAACTTATACTTGCATAGAAGAGTGTCCTAATTCCCAATTTAAGCCATTGTCCTGACTAATTTATCAATGAATAAAAACAAAGCTGGAAATGTGCAGTTTTAGTTTTCAGTTAATTATCTATAAATAAAAGCTAGATCTATTTTTTGATAAACAAAATTAACATGTACATAAAACATAATGATAAGTGTCATTATATTAACATAGAGTGTCTTGATTTCTTGATTCATTTTATCAATGGAGGCAACTCATTCATAACTCAATACAGAGGATGTGAAAAGGGTTTTAATAATTATGTAAATACACTTTTTTAACAATTTGTCATCATGCTTGTGCAAGTTTGTCATTGCAAAAATTTTACTTGAGAAAAAAAGACAGTTCATAATCTTATGAATGATGGGTTAAATCAATGAAACAGCAGACATATTTCAATACAGGAAGACAGCTTATTAAAAACACATGCTTCACTATGATGATTGTTGTGTTTCACAGACAGCGAGATATTAGAAATGCCTCCACAAAGTTCAAGTAAATATCTCATGTGAAAGTAAATACTTGTAAGAAGACAATGCCATGGAGGTTTTTAATTTTTGTTGTATTTTTGGTGGAATCATTACATGGAATGATTTCTTCACTGTAATCTGATCTGTGCATACATTTCCTTGTGTCTGGGTGCACTGAAATATACTCATGCTGAATGTAATTGTCATACATCTGCTTGAATGTAATTAAGGAAGACATTTTTTTTTAATTTTGTAGACATGAAACAAGTTTTCAGACTTTAGCTTGTAGTGTGTTGCTTTCACACCGTGGGAACTTGGATACAAACATGATTTACTTGTTGAGGCTCATAGCACATAGCACACAAACATAATTTTATGTCCTATACTGAAAACTCAGCACTTTTTACTCATATATTTTGCCTTTATAGGCTTTTTCAAAGTTTGTTTTAGTTAATGGATTAAATTTTGTTTATTTTACAAAACAAAACAATTTTATATATTGATGACATTGTATCCTATAGTTATACTTATTTTGTTTTTGAATGTGCTCTGTAAGATAAATAACAGAATAATAGCAAGTAAATTGGATTTGTTTAAAAGAAGCAAAATTGCAGTATAAAAAATGTGTTTGAATTAGTATCAATCCAGTGTATTCAATAAGGGACTGCAGGCGGCTGATTTGATCACTAGAAGCGGTTTGTGGCCCACAATGTGCTCATGGTGACCTTTTGTGATCGCCATTTGTCTTTTGTGTGTTTTCTGCGTAAACATTCACCTTGTTAACACTCTAAAGGCCACATGTCCAATCTTCATGAAATTTGATCAGAAGATTTGTGCCAATGATATCTTTGATGCGTTCGTTAATGGTTCTGGTTGGTCAAAAAACATGGCCGCCGGGGGGCTGGGTATTTTTTTTCATTATATGGCTTTAGTAAAACCTTGTTAACACTCTAAAAGTCACATCTTCATGAAACTTGGTCAGAACATATGTTTAAATGATATCTTATATGCGTTTGAAAATGGTTCCGGTTGCTTGAAAAACATGGCAGCCAGGGGGCACGGCATTTTTCCTTATAATGTTACATATGGCTATAATTAAACCTTGTTAACACTCTATAGACCACAATTATTGTTAGCCGGATTTTTTTCGAAAAAATCTCGGCTTATAGATTGATGTTGTCGGGCGGGCGGGGTGGCGGCGTGCTCGAAAATGTTAAAGTTCTTATTTCATGGTATAACTTTGGTATGCTTGGACCTAGAGTCTTCAAACTTGACATGAAGGTTGGCCAGGATTAACAGATGACCACTGGTCATTTCAAGGTCATTCATTTGAAGGTCAAGGTCACTGTGACCTTCAATATAAAAAATGTTAAAGTTCTTATAACTTTGGTATGCTTGGACCTAGAGTCTTGAAACTTGACATGAAGGTTGGCCATAACTAGTTAGTAACCACTGGTCATTTCAAGGTCATTCATTTGAAGGTCAAGGTCACTGTGACCTTGAATGTAAAAATGTTAAAGTTCTTATTTCATGGTATAACTTTGGTATGCTTGGACCTAGAGTCTTCAAACTTGACATGAAGGTTGGCCAGGATTAACAGATGACCACTGGTCATTTCAAGGTCATTCATTTGAAGGTCAAGGTCACTGTGACCTTCAATATAAAAAATGTTAAAGTTCTTATAACTTTGGTATGCTTGGACCTAGAGTCTTGAAACTTGACATGAAGGTTGGCCATAACTAGTTAGTAACCACTGGTCATTTCAAGGTCATTCATTTGAAGGTCAAGGTCACTGTGACCTTGAATGTAAAAATGTTAAAGTTCTTATTTCATGGTATAACTTTGGTATGCTTGGACCTAGAGTCTTCAAACTTGACATGAAGGTTGGCCAGGATTAACAGATGACCACTGGTCATTTCAAGGTCATTCATTTGAAGGTGAAGGTCACTGTGACCTTCAATATAAAAATGTTAAAGTTGTTATAACTTTGGTATGCTTGGACCTAGAGTCTTGAAACTTGACATGAAGGTTGGCCAGAACTAGTAAGTAACCACTGGACATTTCAAGGTCATTCATTTGAAGGTCAAGGTCACTGTGACCTTGAATGTAAAAATGTTAAAGTTGTTATAACTTTGGTATGCTTGGACCTAGAGTCTTGAAACTTGACATGAAGGTTGGCCAGAACTAGTAAGTAACCACTGGACATTTCAAGGTCATTCATTTGAAGGTCAAGGTCACTGTGACCTTGAATGTAAAAATGTTAAAGTTCTTATTTCATGTTATAACTTTGGTATGCTTGTACCTAGAGTCTTCAAACTTGAAATAAAGATTGGCCAGTACTAGAAGATGACCACTGGTCATTTCAATGTCATTCATTTGAAGGTCAAGGTCACTGTGACCTTAAATGTTAAAATGTTAAAATTGTTATAACTTTGGTATGCTTGGACATAGAGTCTTCAAACTTGACATGAAGGTTTGCAAGCACACTTAGATGACCACTGGTCATTTCAAGGTCATTCATTCTAAGGTCAAGGTCACTGTGACCTTGAATGTAAAAATGTTAAAGTTCTTATAACTTTGGTAGGTAAAAATGTTAAAGTTCTTATTCCATGTTATAACTTTGGTATGCTTGTACCTAGAGTCTTCAAACTTGACATAAAGGTTGGCCAGTACTAGAAGATCACCACTGCTCATTTCAATGTCATTCATTTGAAGGTCAAGGTCACTGTGACCTTCAATGTTAAAATGTTAAAATTGTTATGTATATGCATGCATTCAAAACATAACACAAGGTTTGCTCATGCCTTGAAAAGTACTTACATTTCATTTTGACCTTTGAACAATATTTCAGTAATTTAAGTATTGCATTGACAAAAACACGAAAGGTACTTTCCTGTCATTTAAATCAAAAATCCGGCTTCAATGCGGTCATCTCCGACCGCGGAACTCTTGTCTGATCTTTATGAAACTTGGTAAAAAGTTTTGTCTCAATGATATCTTGGATGAGTTCAAAAATAGTCCAGGTTGCTTGAAAAACATGGCTGCCAGGAAGCGGGGCATTCTTCCTTAAATGGCTATGTATTGCTATAGTAAAACCATGTTTGCAATCTACGGACCACAATTATTGTCAGATCATCTAGTGACTCCACTTGCAATAAGGGTCATGAAACTTGGTCAGAACGTTTGTCTCAATGATGTCTTGGAAGAGTTCAAACATAGTTTAGGTTGCTTGAAAAACATGGCTCGAGGGGCATTTTTCCTTATATGGCTATAGTAAAACCATGTTTACACTCTAGAGGCCAGATTTATTTTCAGATATTCATGAAACTTGGTCAGAAGATTAATCCCAATGATTTCTTGAACAAGTTTGAAAAAAAAAAGGTTTCATTTGGTTGGAAAACATGGCCTCCAGGGGGCGGGCGTTTTGCTTTACATGGCTTTAGTAAAAGCTTGTTAACACTCTTAAAGTCACATCTTCATGAAACTTTGTCAGAACATTTGCTCAAATGATATCTTGGATGAGTACACAATGGTTCTGGTCTGTTAAAAAACATGTTACCACTCCAGATGCCACATTTATAGTCCCATCATTATTATACTTGGTCAGAAGATTTGCCCCAATTACATGATGGACGAGTTCGAAAATGGTTCCAGTTGCTTGGAAAACATGGCCGCCAGGGCCGCCAGGGGCCGGGACTTTTTTCCTTAGAAGGCTATGGTAAAAACTTATAAACACTCTGAAAGTCACATGTATTGTCCAACCATCATGAAACTTGGTCAGAACATTTGTTTTAATGATATCTTGGATAAGATTAAAAAATGGTTCCGGTCTGTTGAAAAACATAGCCACCAGGGGCAGGAAATTTATCCTTTTATTGCTATATTAAGACCTTGTTAGCACTCTTAATTTTACATTTATAGTTCACTCTTCATGAAACTTGGTCAGAAAATTTGTTCTTATGATATATTGGGCTGCACAGAACATGCCAGTTCCTTTGAACCTCAGGTGAGCGACTTTGGGCCTTTCAGACCCTCTTGTTTTGTTATGCGGCTTCTGTAAAAAGCTGACACTGTGTTTGTGTCAAGCTCAATTGTTATCTCTTTCTTCCCATGGTTTAGGTAAGTATCAATAGTGTGTCAATATTAACAATATTAAAGGAGCATGGCCATGACTTCAGTAATTTAACATGCATACAAATGCATTGTTATTATGATGTACTTTCATTTAAAAAAAAATCAGAAAATAGTTTGTTTGTTCATGTTGCATTAAATCAAAATTTTAGTTTATGTTTCCTTGGTATTGATAATTAAATAAGAACAGTGCGGGGATACATGCAGTCAAACATACAGTTTGTGTAAAGCAAAGAAATGTTCCATATGCTAAGAAAAAGAAGCTGAAATAGTAACAAAGTTCATGTGCCAGTGCTTTAACTGGGAACAGCTACCAGATCTTTACATTTTGACCCACAGCTGATAATAAATCAGTTACCATGGCAGCCGGCTGCTTCTGAAAAACTGAAAATGTGAGGCACCCACACAGGAAATTTCACATTTCATTTTGATGGAGCTTTAAAACGAATATTTCTATATTCCATAGAATTTAATGTGGCATTTAAAAGAGGGCACATACTGAACTTCAAGTTTATTCTTCCAGAAAAACGACAACACATTTTGTGTAAATTTGTTATGAAGAAAGTTATCTATGTTAAATACGAATATGAATGAAATTTTTGAGGATGTGGCTATTCAAAGACACACAGGTTAAAAACCTTTAAACCCTATGTGTTGCATACATGTGGTTGTCATTATATATTGCGCCTAGAGTATTTTGGGCTGTAAGCACAGTAAAAAATACAGGCGATTTTCATCTAGGCGACTTGGGTTTAAAGGGGCCTTTTCACAGATTTTGGCATGTTTTGAAGTTTGTCATTAAATGCTTTATATTGATAAATGTTAACATTACATTTTAAAGCTCCAGTAAAAAATCAAAAATAAAATTTAAAAATGGAAAAAAAGGAGCCCGCAGCAGGACTCGAACCAGTGCCCCCCCCCCTAATCCTGAAGTAAAAACGCATTAGCATTAGCCAACTGAGCTATCCTGCAAAGCATACATAACATGCGTATTTTATACGTTATATTAGCAATCTTCGTAGTTTCACAAATTTAAACGACAACAACAGAACTCTCCAAATTATTCAATCGTTTAGCGTTGCAACGCTTTATAATTTTTAGGTTTTTAAAGCGTCAAAAGATGCATATAATGGCTATATAAGACCATGGCAAATGTTCAGTAATACTGTTTCCTCTCAAATATCATAACTAAACCGAAAATTTGCGAATCTGAAACAACTTTTTTAAATTTTGTCAATTTACCAAACCGTGAAAAGATCCCTTTAATCCTCTTTCTGAAAGCATGTGGTCACCATACTGGACAGGTGGGTTTTTCTACGGGTACTCCAACTTCCCCCCACAGCACAAGACCGAACCAAACTTGGAAAATTTTGCAGCAGCTGCTGTAATTAAAAATTTGTCCCTTATTTTGTGAGTCTAGTAACTTAGTCAGGTAGGAATGTTGGGGCACACGGTCATGGGGCACACTCCGGGCACACACTCCGGGTACACACTCTGGGCACACACTAATGCTACCTCATATACTTCAAAATACACAGGAAAACTATTATAAGTGGTGGTGTTTGGTTCTAGCATTAATCCTTTCCCTCTCAGAAGCGAAGTAAAAACAGCTATGTGCAAACAGCATAAATCAAAACAGCCTGTGAGTAACTCGCAGTCTGTTCAGGTTTTATGCTGTTTGCTGCTCATTAGTATGTAAGGGTTGAAGATGAAGCCTTAAAAACTTGAATCTAGTGAAAAAGATCTTTAAAGTGATATTATGGGCATTTTTCACTGTTGAATTGGGCTGAAAAGAATTTACAGATCAAAAGAATTTGTTAAAATGTGGTAACTGACCAATTATCTACAACTCGTTTTGCTACCAGTTGTTTATAAAAAATGTATATTATTTTCTATATTTTACATAACTCACCCAGTGCTCTAAGCCAAAATGATCCATAAAACAAAATTGTGTCTTTGTGTCGTTTGAACGAATCTGCATGAAAACTACATTTAGACTCACATCTCACATCAAATCATTTCTGTCGACAGTTGTCAAAACGAAAGTACGGTTGATATTCAAATGGATTATTTTTCTCTTTCCGGGATATTGTTTTAGTATGTTGATGCTGTATTAACAAATATAAGTGTTTATGAAGTGAAAACACCAAAAATAAACAAAGGTTGCAATAGACAACTATATACTGTTAAATCCCCATAATATCACTTTAATTGAACTTAACTTTATAAGGGACTACACGTGTATGAAAGTATCTAAGTGATATATGGTTAAACCATCAAAATATACCAGTAGAACTAAGCTAGTCTTGGATCCCCCTGGTCTCCTGGCCTGTATATCACGCCAGTTATCAGGCCTACAGATTCTCCTGGGGATACAGCCCACTGCTCTTCTATCTACCAACTGAGATAGCAGCTTTCAGGCCCAGATAAGAGCCATAGATTAAACACACATTTCTGTTGATTACACAGATTATACCGGTTTTCATGGTTTTCATTCTTGCTTCCTCCGCACTTTGCTCTGACAAGGTTAAATTGTCTTCAAGTGTATTCATGCTACTGTTTAACCCATTTATGCCTAGCGTCTAGAAAAAAGGCCTTGGCAAACAGCATAGACCCAGATGCGGCGTCTCATCTGGGTCTGCGCCGTTTGCTTAAAGGTATTTCTATACGAAATATTCTAAAAAAATAGAAAAAATATACTAAACATCCCTAATTTTGGAAATAGATTGATCCAATTAAGAAGGATAGGAGAGTCCACTAGGTATAAATGGGTTAAGGATATGCTTCTGACTTTTTTTCTATTTCCTACATTGTTATGATTGTTTAGTAAACTTTTACCATTCCAAACAAGAGATCTTGATTTTTTTTTAAATAATGCAATCCTTAACTAGTGCATCGAAATAATATTAAATTTTAAGCAAACATTTTTTTAATTTAAGTCAAATGAATTTCCATATAATTTAATAATTACACTATAGATGTATTTCATTTTTATGCCACCCTTCGAAGAAGAGGGGGTACATTGTTTTGCACATGTCAGTCCGTCGGTCGGTCGGTCCGCCCAGCAGATGGTTTCCAGATAATAACTCAACGCTTAGGCCTAGGATCATGAAACTTCATAGGTACATTGATTATGACTGGCAGATGATCCCTATTGATTTTCAGGTCACTAGGTCAAAGGTCAAGGTCACAGTGACTTGAAATAGAAAAATGGTTTCCGGATGATAACTCAAGAATGCTTAGGCCTAGCATCATGAAACTTCATAGGTAAATTGATCATGACTGGCAGATGACCTCTATTGATTTTCAGGTCACTAGGTCAAAGGTCAAGGTCACAGTGTATAGAAACAGTAAAATGGTTTCCGGATGATAACTCAAGAATTCTTACGCCTAGGATCATGAAACTTCATTCTAAGGTACATTGATAATGACTGGCAGATGACCACTATTGATTTTCAGGTCACTAGGTCAAAGGTCAAAGATCACAGTGACGCGAAACAGTTAAATGGTTTCCGGATGATAACTCAAGAATGCTTACGCTTAGGATCATGAAACATCATAGGAACATTGATCATGACTGGCAGATGACCTCTATTGATTTTCAGGTCACTAGGTCAAAGGTCAGGGTTACAATGACTCAAAATAGTAAAATGGTTTCCGGATGATAACTCAAGCACGCTTACGCCTAGGATCATTAAACTTCATAGGTACATTGATCATGACTGGCAGATGACCCCTATTAATTTTCAGGTCAACAGATCAAAGGCCAAGGTAACAGTGACTCGAAACAGTTAAATGGTTTCCTGATAATAACTCAATAATAATTAGGCCTAGGATCATGAAACTTTATAGGTACATTGATCATGACTGGCAGATGACTCCTATTGATTTTCATGTCACTAGGTCAAAGGTCAAGGTCACAGTGACAAAAAAAGTTTTCACACAATGGCTGCCACTACAACTGACAGCCCATATGGGGGGCATGCATGTTTTACAAACAGCCCTTGTTAACTCTTAAAACGGCACTGGTTCGATAATCCGGAAGATTTGTTAATTCCGAAATTTTGTACCGGAACGGACGCGTATGGATAAATGCGTGGTCACTGTACAACATTATAAAGTGTGTGATGTTTTCTCAGACTTAATGACGCCATTTCGAAGTTTAAAGCACATACGATGTAAATGATATTAAAAGATTTAATTGAACAATTTGTATGGTCACATTAAATTCTTGTAATTTAATATTCTCTCTCTAAATACTGGTTTTTAATACCAAGTCATAACCGCGCACTTCAACCACTGCTTGAGAAGATAGCAACTTGATATTTGGCATGCATGTGTATCTCTGATGGAGCTGCACATTTTGAGAGGTGAAAGGTGAAGGTTAAGGTCATCCTTCAAGATCAAAGGTCAAATATATGGGGACTTAGAGTGCGTTTCACTAAGATGCGTACGCAAATAGTTTCCGTAAATATTTGCGTACGCAAATGTTGTTCTCAAAAACGCTTTTCACTAAACAGCTTAAATTAACGCTGTGCGTAAATTCTGGCGTACATTTACGTCACATATTTACTTCGCATAAATCAGAAAAACTGGCGTAAATCCGGAAGTGTCATGGCTGCCGTTGCTGAAGCGTTCGCAATACGCGAGATGCGTCCTCGAATATTCCGAGCACGAATCGACACCTTAAGCTATCTGAGCGAAAAGCAAATCGTTGAGAGGTATCGTCTGTCGACGGAGGGTATTATTTACCTCGAGGAGTTAATTCGTGCTGATTGCGAGCCTTTGAGTGACAGGAGTCACTCACTGAACGTCAGAACAAAGGTCGGTGTACGTTGTTTGTTTGTCTTTTCGAACATGAATACCATATTATTTTTATAATCCTTTTTTGTGCAATTTAGTACCACATAACGACACCTGTTTTCGTTGTTATTTCCCTTGAATACACGGACGCCATATTGTTGTGAACAAAAAGCTGATGTGGTATCTCCACAATTTAGTTTGGAATTTTATTCTTGTTTGTTTCTCTATCTAAAAAATATAAGTCTTAACATTATATACCATAGAACATGCACGAAATGCATTGATACATCTGCTTCTTATGGTATGAGTTTATAGAACTTCAGTGGATTTTTTTTTAAGAGTAACTGATTTTGACAGTGACATTTTGTTGTGTGTGTTATTTTTTAATATTATTTACAAACAAACTTGTGTTTGTGTAGTCCCATTTTATAGTTATTTCTGAACAAACGTGGATAAACTATTGTTCAGGAAATTTAATAAAGGTTATATATCACATTAGTAATTTTGAGAGACAAATTTTATTAATATTTTTTATTGGATTGCATTGGTCTCTTTTTCAGTTCCTAGTAACACTACGTTACCTGGCAAAAGGATATTTTTTTAGCGAGGTTGGAGATCTCCATGGAGTCAGCAGGAGCTCTGTGTGCCGGTGTATTCAACAGGTATGTCTTAAGAAAACTTTATTGTGAAAACATTCTCCTAAATTAATTAAACAATTTTTAATTTAAAGCTGTTTAATTCTTCTGCGGTTGAAACGCATCATTGCTAAAACGAACTTAGCTTAAGTATGCCACTAACCAGGCTGACATATTCCAACCTACAGCGATATAATGGTTAATGAACGTTTTGCTGATAAAATATGATTTTATGGGGTTTGTAC
The DNA here is from genome assembly GCF_020536995.1 of Dreissena polymorpha. Lineage (NCBI taxonomy): Eukaryota > Metazoa > Mollusca > Bivalvia > Myida > Dreissenidae > Dreissena > Dreissena polymorpha. The sequence continues at coordinate 36,375,196 of NC_068369.1, forward strand.
CCTTAAGGCAAAAAATATTTCATGTATACTAATGCACCTCAATTTATGCACAAATTATGGCCGTTTCCAGCATCTTGTTTGCATAAACTCCAAAGCTTTATTAATAAATTAGATGCCCTAACATTCATGAAGCGACTATTTATAACTGCTATTTACTATTGTGTAAACTGATATATGTTCTAATGAATTCTAATGAATTCATTGAAAAAAATGGAATTATTTGCATATATGAATAACATAAGCACATTCTTTGTGGAGGCCATCTTCTTCATCAAAAAATAAAAACCAGTCGATTGTAATATTTAAGATTATAATATGAGACATTCTATAACTTTCAGGTTATAAGTGCCATTAACCGAAACCTGAACAACATCACCTTCCCAACATCTTTGCATGACCTTGCTGCAACAAAACAGAAGTTCCATCGTGTAGCAGGAATCCCGAATGTTATAGGCGCTGTGGATGGAACACTGATCCCAAATCAAGCTCCATCTGAAAATCCTCAGACGTATGTGTGCCGAAAAGGATACCATGCTGTAAACATTCATGCTGTTGTGGATAGCAGCTTAAGGTTTGTTTATTTTGTTGTACCCTATTGGTAGGGAGAGGGGGATATATGTGTTGTTTTCTAAGCATAATGCTTGTGCGTAAATTGTCATCCCTAATCAGGGACGACAATTTACGCTTTAATTGAATTTATTGTTTAAATGGTGTAAGAGACATATAATCTTATCGAATATCTAGTTTATGCAAAAAGTGTCGTCCCTGATTAGCCTGTGGGGACTGCACAGGCTTATCTGGGCTGACACTTCACGCACATGCATTATGCCCAGTTTTCCAAAATATTCTGTTTCAATGTGTCATGTGGAGGTATTCATCACATCTGTGACAAAGCTCTTGTTTTGTTTTGTTCCATTAGAACCAGTTTCAATAACAATATAGATATTTGTATTTAAATAAAATTACATTATAAGTTGTATAAACCTTTTTTATGTCCCCCACTATAGTAGTGGGGGACATATTGTTTTTGCCCTGTCTGTCTGTTGGTCTGTTGGTCTGTTTGGCCCAACTTTAACATTTTGCAATAACTTTTGCAATATTGAAGATAGCAACTTCATATTTGGCATGCATGTGTATCTCATGAAGCTGCACATTTTGAGTGGTGAAAGGTCAAGGTCAAGGTCATCCTTCAAGGTCAGAGGTCAAATATATGTGACCAAAATCGCTCATTTTATGAATACTTTTGCAATATTGAAGATAGCAACTTGATATTTGGCATGCATGTGTATCTCATGGAGCTGCACATTTTGAGTGGTGAAAGGTCAAGGTCAAGGTCATCCTTCAAGGTCAGAGGTCAAATATATGTGGCCCAAATCGCTTATTTTATGAATACTTTTGCAATTTTGAAGATAGCAACTTGATATTTGGCATGCATGTGTATCTCATGGAGCTGCACATTTTGAGTGGTAAAAAGTCAAGGTCAAGGTCATCCTTCACAAGGTCAAGGTCATCCTCCAAGGTCAAACGTCATATAGGGGGACATTGTGTTTCACAAACGCATCTTGTTTCATATAGTTATAATAATTATGTCTTTCATTTTTTTTTAATAATCAACAATAAAGTACATCATTAACTTAAGGGGCATATTGACAGTATTAACCTATATAAATGCAAACATTAAGTATAGCACAAAGTCCAATTTTTACTAATATAAGAAAATGAGGAACACTACTTTATTGATGAAATAATTATTACAATAACTTAAAACACCTAAAAATATTATTCCCAACACGATTCAAACTCTAGCTCAACGTAACTTCTAATTTTCAATGAATATTTTGTACACTGAAGTATTGTTAAAAGTTCGTTTTAGTCTGTTAGCACGCGGATTGAAATGCACTTTTAACTCTTTGCATGCTGGGAAATTTGTCGTCTGCTAAAATGTCGTCTGCTGAATTTCTAAAATAAGCATTTTCTTCGATTTTTTTTCAAAGAATATTATCAGAATAGCAAACAGTTTGGATCCTGATGAGACGCCATGTTCTGTGGCGTCTCATCTGGATCCAAACTGTTTGCAAAGGCCTTCAAAATTCGGTTCCCGCACTTAAAGGGTTAAGCATTTGATACATTGTCATAAATATGCACAGGTTTACCAATGTCAATGCAAAGTGGCCTGGTTCAACACACGATGCCACAGTATTTGATAACTCTTCACTGAAGGACCAACTTGCTACCAACAAGCCAGGATGGCTATTGGGAGATTCTGGTTCTCCATTGAGAGAATACCTGATAACACCCAAGGTATTTTTTTGGATTGTAGGTTTTTGTTATCTTCTTGTTGTATTAAAGTGGCATACTGACGGCTTATGCTCTAAAATATAATCAACAATAAAATCATCTTTTGTAGGGCTCGACTTTGTATTTCAAGAGTACTGTCCTCTTAATTGAATGAAATTCAGTATTTTTTTCTGCCATGAGCTATTTGTAAATAACTATTGTACAAAAGGTCATGAAATTTAAAATAAATCATCAGTTTAGTGGCATATTTTGGTGCTAAATATAGATTGTTGGTGTTCATTTCTAGAGTTATGGACCTTTAAATGACTGAAATTGAGCATTTTGTCTGTCTCGGCTGTAGTATGGAATGTAATGAAATTCAAACTAAATGTGTATTATCATCCTTAGTGTATTCAGGATGATTGTGTCTTTTCGGAGTTGTACCTTTTATTGATTAAATCTAAAGGACTTTTCATTCGGCGGCGGATACCAAGTTAATGAATTTGCTTGTTTATATGGAAATAAACATTTCCATTATTACTTTTTTAAATTTCAGAATAACATTCTTTAAACATTTATTTATAATTTTTAATTTGAAAAATATTTACAATAGATTATTCAGATTGTTAATGAACTACTTTGCAATTTTTAGCCGGATTTTTTTCGAAAAAATCTCGGCTTATAGATTGATGTTGTCGGGCGGGCGGGGGGGCGGGCATACGGCGTGCTCGAAAATGTTAAAGTTCTTATTTCATGGTATAACTTTGGTATGCTTGGACCTAGAGTCTTCAAACTTGACATGAAGGTTGGCCAGGATTAACAGATGACCACTGGTCATTTCAAGGTCATTCATTTGAAGGTCAAGGTCACTGTGACCTTCAATATAAAAAATGTTAAAGTTGTTATAACTTTGGTATGCTTGGACCTAGAGTCTTGAAACTTGACATGAAGGTTGGCCATAACTAGTTAGTAACCACTGGTCATTTCAAGGTCATTCATTTGAAGGTCAAGGTCACTGTGACCTTGAATGTAAAAATGTTAAAGTTCTTATTTCATGGTATAACTTTGGTATGCTTGGACCTAGAGTCTTCAAACTTGACATGAAGGTTGGCCAGGATTAACAGATGACCACTGGTCATTTCAAGGTCATTCATTTGAAGGTGAAGGTCACTGTGACCTTCAATATAAAAATGTTAAAGTTGTTATAACTTTGGTATGCTTGGACCTAGAGTCTTGAAACTTGACATGAAGGTTGGCCAGAACTAGTAAGTAACCACTGGACATTTCAAGGTCATTCATTTGAAGGTCAAGGTCACTGTGACCTTGAATGTAAAAATGTTAAAGTTGTTATAACTTTGGTATGCTTGGACCTAGAGTCTTGAAACTTGACATGAAGGTTGGCCAGAACTAGTAAGTAACCACTGGACATTTCAAGGTCATTCATTTGAAGGTCAAGGTCACTGTGACCTTGAATGTAAAAATGTTAAAGTTCTTATTTCATGTTATAACTTTGGTATGCTTGTACCTAGAGTCTTCAAACTTGAAATAAAGATTGGCCAGTACTAGAAGATGACCACTGGTCATTTCAATGTCATTCATTTGAAGGTCAAGGTCACTGTGACCTTAAATGTTAAAATGTTAAAATTGTTATAACTTTGGTATGCTTGGACATAGAGTCTTCAAACTTGACATGAAGGTTTGCAAGCACACTTAGATGACCACTGGTCATTTCAAGGTCATTCATTCTAAGGTCAAGGTCACTGTGACCTTGAATGTAAAAATGTTAAAGTTCTTATAACTTTGGTAGGTAAAAATGTTAAAGTTCTTATTCCATGTTATAACTTTGGTATGCTTGTACCTAGAGTCTTCAAACTTGACATAAAGGTTGGCCAGTACTAGAAGATCACCACTGCTCATTTCAATGTCATTCATTTGAAGGTCAAGGTCACTGTGACCTTCAATGTTAAAATGTTAAAATTGTTATAACTTTGGTATGCTTGGACCTAGAATCTCAAACTTGACGTAAAGGTTTGCAAGCACACTTAGATGACCACTGGTCATTTCAAGGTCATTCATTTCAATGTCATTCATTTGAAGGTCAAGGTCACTGTGAACTTAATTGAGATCAAACTTTCCTAATTGTCAATTCAAGTTCATATTTGTGACCTTAAATGTTATTGTTGTTCATGTATATGCATGCATTCAAAACATAACACAAGGTTTGCTCATGCCTTGAAAAGTACTTACATTTCATTTTGACCTTTGAACAATATTTCAGTAATTTAAGTATTGCATTGACAAAAACACGAAAGGTACTTTCCTGTCATTTAAATCAAAAATCCGGCTTCAATGCGGTCATCTCCGACCGCGGAACTCTTGTCAATGGTTGAAATGAATTTTCCATTTGTTTTAGAACAACCCACAAACAGCACAAGAATTGCGATTCAACGGGGCTCACAGCCGAACTCGAATTTGTGTTGAAAGAGCATTTGGACTTTTGAAGGCTAGATTTAGGTAAATTTGAGTGTTTGTTCAAATTGCATACTTAGTATATTATAAATAAGTATTCTGTTTTTCTTAAAATTGTGTAGCTTGGCAGAATTAATGTCAGTTTTTTTATGCGCCCCTTCGAAGAAGATGGGGTATATTGCTTTGCTCATGTCGGTCTGTCGGTCTGTCCACCAGGTGGTTTGCGGATGATAACTCAAGAACGCTTTGGCCTAGGATCATGAAACTTCATAGGTAGATTGATCATGACTCGCAGATGACCCCTATTGATTTTGAGGTCACTAGGTCAAAGGTCAAGGTCACGGTGACCCGGAATAGTAAAATGGTTTCTGGATGATAACTCAAGAACGCATACGCCTAGGATCATGAAACTTCACAGGTAGATTGATCATGACTCGCAGATGACCCCTTTTGATTTTGAGGTCACCAGGTCAAAGGTCAAGGTCACGGTGACCCGAAATAGTAAAATGGTTTCCGGATGATAACTCAAGAACGCATATGCCTAGGATCATGAAACTTCATCTTTAGATAGATCATGACTCGCAGATAACCCCTATTGATTTTGAGGTCACTAGGTTAAAGGTCAAGGTCACGGTGACCCGAAATAGTAAAATGGTTTCTGGATGATAACTCAAGAACGCATATGCCTAGGATCATGAAACTTCATAGGTAGATTGATCATGACTGGCAGATGACCCCTTATGATTTTGAGGTCACTAAGTCAAAGGTCAAGGTCACGTTGACCCTAAATAGTAAAATGGTTTCCGTAGGATAACTCAAGAACACATGCGCCTAGGATCATGAAACTCCATAGTTAGATAGATCATGACTCGCAGATGACCCGTATTGATTTTGAGGTCACTAGGTCAAAGGTCAAGGTCACGGTGACCCAAAATAGTAAAGTGGTTTTTGGATGATAACTCAAGAACGCATACGCCTAGGATCATGAAACTTCATAGAAAGATTGATCATGACTTGCAGATGACCCCTATCGACTTTGAGATCACTAGGTCAAAGGTCAAGGTCAGGGTGACCCGAAATAGTTAAATGGTTTGCGGATGATAACTCGAGAACGCTTACGCCTAGGATCATGAAACTTCATAGGTACATTGATCATGACTCGCAGATGACCCCTATTGATTTTCAGGTCACTAGGTCAAAGGTCAAGGTCACAGTGACAAAAAACGTATTCACACAATGGCTGCCACTACAACAGACATCCCATATGGGGGGCATGCATGTTTTACAAACAGCCCTTGTTTCATGTTGATTTATCTATTTTTTAAACTCTTTTTTAAAGCAATTTATAATAAAACAGGTATGTATTATGCATGCCAATAACTATTGTTATCAAATAAGAAATATTGTAAGGACTGTATTTAAATCTTTAGCTTGAGTGGCCGGTAAAAATTGCAGGATTGTATTGCTTTATTTGATTACCATAGAACTATATATTTATATATTTCAATGACAAAATCTTCCAAATGTCTTTGAAGCATTAAATATTTCTGTGTATTTCCAAACTAGCACAATTCTAATTATGAGTAAACGGTCAAGTTTAAAAAACGTGTTGAAAAACCAGTAAATTCTTTCATTCTAATTTCTACTTGGAAGAGTAAAAAAAAACTGTTGGGTCAGTTAGAAAAAATTAGGGTCTGCCATGTTAGTGGTAATATGAAAAAACAATTTCAGGTGTCCGCATAGAAGTGGTGGTGTCCTTCCATTCCGTCCTGGTAAGTGTATGGAGGAGGTTGTGGTGTGTTCCAAACTCCACAATTTGTGCCTTGACCTCAAGATACCTTTTGACAATGAAGAAGAAGAAGTGGACATTAATGAAGATCCACATAATCTGTATGTTGAGGGCAACAATCAGCAATGCAGGCAGAGAATAATTGCAATGTTTTAAAAGATATGTTCTTATTACCTGCTTCATTGAAAATTCAAAGTCAGTCGAATGATACGCCTGCATTGTGTTCTGATTGACTAGGGCGTATAATTCGACCGGCTTTTAATTCCCACAGGGAATTGTAATTATTTGGTTGATGTTGGTGATTATGTTCAGCAAGTGAAAATTTACCTGTTTCACTATTGATTAAGGAAAATTAAGTATGTACTTGTAATTATAATTGTATACCCCCTTTAAAAAAAAGGGGGTATACTGTTTTTGGCCTGTCTGTCTGTCTGTCATTGTGTGTGACTGTCCCAAACTTTAACCTAAGTTAAAGTTTTGTCATAACTTTTGCAGTATTGATCATAGCAACTTGATATTTGGCATGCATGTGTAACTCATGGAACTGCACATTTTGAGTGGTGCAAGGTTGAAATGGTTTCAAGTCATTAACTACTAGTTCTGGAGTCCTTACGATTTATACTCTACCTAACTCTGATTTAGCATTACAAATGACAAAAGGGCATCCACAGAAGTATGGATCTTCTTCAATTCCTCCAACTTCTGCTCTTCAACCTTTCGCATCTTCTGCATTTCCTCTATTTTCATTCGCTTTAGTTCGAGCTGCTGCTCTTGTAAGTCCATCAGCCTTTCCTGGTAAGCTGTAACATCACCTGAATAACCGATTCAAACAATAACAGCGCTATAAATTTACAAGAGTCCAGTAGCCAAGGCTACTAAAATTTGTTGGGCTAATGGGTAAAAATGTTTAGTGTATAACCCTGCATTATAGTACATGTAAGAAATATTTAGGGACTTGATAGTTATACCCTGTTATACTGAAATTTAGTAATCAGACTATTCATGCATCTGTCTACCTTTTCTCATTCCCACTTTCTTGAATAGTACACCCATATTGCATTTTTTCGAAACTTTCCCTCAATAATTATTATAAAGTACTGTATAGTACGGTAGTGAGGAGGGAATAATCTCAAACTTTCTGTAATTGATTGAAAGTGGTAGACGCATGTGCCTTTGTTATCAGAAATCTCATACATAACAAATATTGTTAAATAACAATTTTTCAAATTACCTATTTTCCTTTTATGTGGCGTCTTCTCTTTTTTGCCTGTAAAGTGATGTGAAACTTTTTTTTATGTCCCCCACTATAGTAGTGAGGGACATATTGTTTTTGCCCTGTCTGTCTGTCTGTTGGTCTGTCTGTTGGTCTGTTTGCGCCAACTTTAACATTTTGCAATAACTTTTGCTATATTGAAGATAGCAACTTCATATTTGGCATGCATGTGTATCTTATGAAGCTGCACATTTTGAGTGGTGAAAGGTCACGGTCATCCTTCAAGGTCAGAGGTCAAATATATGTAGCCAAAATCGCTCATTTTATGAATACTTTTGCAATATTGAAGATAGCAACTTGATATTTGGCATGCATGTGTATCTTATGGAGCTGCACATTTTGAGTGTTGAAAGGTCAAGGTCAAGGTCATCCTTCAAGGTCAGAGGTCAAATATATGTGGCTAAAATCGCTTATTTTATGAATACTTTTGCAATATTGAAGATAGCAACTTGATATTTGGCATGCATGTGTATCTCATGGAGCTGCACATTTTGAGTGGTGAAAGGTCAAGGTCATCCTTCAAGGTCAGAGGTCAAATATATGTGGCCCAAATCGCTTATTTTATGAATACTTTTGCAATATTGAAGATAGCAACTTGATATTTGGCATGCATGTGTATATTATGGAGCTGCACATTTTGAGTGGTGAAAGGTCAAGGTCATCCTTCACAAGGTCAAGGTCATCCTTCACAAGGTCAAGGTCATATATAGGGGGACATTGTGTTTCACAAACACATCTTGTTTAATTTTCACTGGTAGGCATATAAGCATATTGGATATTATTTATTTCAATTTTGTAAACTTATGTTGTATTACACTTACTTGGTGTGGAACTCACACTGGCAGCTTTCTGACTTTGCTGACACTGAATATCTGCAAGTGTTTACAGCTTTCATGTTGTATCAAAATGAAATACTGTGAAAGGATATAATGTTTTAATGTAAACTAATGTTCTAGGTGGGAGATGAGTACACACCTTTCAAGTTGACTCAGTCACTCTTAAATTCAAAGTTTTTAAGTGTATCCACCAATGTCCTGTTTAAATGTTTGTTATACTATATTTTATACTTATGTACTAAACCATCACAGATATGGTGCAGTTTCTATTCACTGTTTTAAGTATCAGCAAGTTTTTTATGCATGTCTTTTTTCGCACCTCTGTCTGTGTTGTTTTATGTACTTAGATTCTACGTTACATAGGACGGTATACTGTACGATCTGTATCAATATTATTTATGTACAGTATAAAAATAAAAGATGTAATTTATTTCAGAACTTTTTAAACGTCAATTTAGAAAAAAACAATGCTAAATTAATCCAGAAAAGTATAACATCGGTTTACTATGTAACGCTCTGCACCACAACAGACGAACGCAAACTGTATTGGACGCTGTTTATTCTCCCACTTTAAACCAGATGCTTTACATCGAGGTCGTGTTATCGATTTATATCTACACAGCGAGCGAATCGAGAGATATTGAAAAATTGAATAGTGGTTGGAATTAAATTGCTCAGGCGTGCAAAATTCAAAGTGTCATTACATAATTTTTACGGAACATTATAGAGAAATGAATTATCTACACAGGTATGTAAATATCATCGCAAACCGTTGATATTAAGTGTCTTATATCGGGGCTTGTATGTTGCGCACAAAATCCTTGCGCAACAATATAGACAAAGAAGGAATAAATTCCAACACAAATCGAATGGTTCAGCCGATGGACGCTCCAAATATTACCAATATAAAAAGTAGCTTAATATTTGAGAGCGTCAACAAGTTGGACTAGGGCTTTGAATGTAAAAGTTTAAACCACTTATGCGTCCATAACGCTTTCCCATGCTTTCCGTTTGTCCATTCCAGTGAGGGAAATAGACAAACCATCCTCGAGCACGTCATATTTATTCTCGTACTCGGAAACGAGGGTCTTAAACTCGTTTTTGGACCAATTCGCTTTTTTTACCTTCGTTTTGCCGTCCATTGTTTACAGTAGATACTGTTGCAGACGATGACTTTCTTAAACGTCCGCGTGCACCCTGACAGCTAAACAACACTTACGCGCAGCGTAAATTTTGCGCACATTTTTGTGAAACGGCGTACGCAATAATTTACGTTCGGCGTAAATTCTGTGCGTAAACCTAAAGTTGCATAAATATACGCTTTGTTAGTGAAACGCAATCTTAGCGTTTCACAAACACATTGCTTGTTGTCCCCTAAGGATTTCACCGGAGGGGACTTATGGTTTGCGCTCTGTGAGTCTGTCAGTCCGTCAGTCAGTCACACTTTTCTGAATCCTGCGATAACTTTGAAAGTTCTTAATATTTTTTCATGACACTTGAAACATTAATAGATGGCAATAAGGGCATTATGCACGTCATTTCATTTTATTCATACGTCAAAAATTATGATTGCTATGGCAACAAATAAAAAACAAATATTTCTGACAATGGTGGAGCCGGTAGGGGACATGTATTGCTTGGCAATAGTCTTGTTATAAATATTTTCAAATTAAATTGCGATAGCTTTATTTAATAATTCACTTTATATTTTACTCAGAATAAAACTATTCACATTTACTTAAATGAACCTTGCTCTGTGAAAAGGGGTTTTAATGCATGTGCGTAAAGTGTTACCCAGATAAGCCTGTGCAGTTTGCACAGGCTAATTGAGAGATGAATTTTTTCTTTATGGTATGTGTGGTTTACAGAGAGTATCTTACAGCAAAAATCTGCACAGGCTAATATGGAACAACACTTTACGCACATGCATTAAACCCGCTTTTCACAGATTTATTTAACCCGTCTGTAGATCTGCCGTGAAATCATATGGAATTCTATGGAAATCGTTAGATGGAATTCCGTGGAGTATTGGCACTAACTTTCCATCGGATTCCTTGCAATCAATGGAAAAGTGAAAAAAAAACAGTCGAGGGACTTGATATAGGATGGAATTCCATAAAATGCTGTGGAATTCCATAGAATTCCGTGGCATTCCATATAATGCCGTGGAATTCCATAGAATGCCGTGGAATTCCATAGAATGCCGCGGAATTCCATAGAACGCCGTGGAATTCCATAGAATGCCTAGGAATTCCATAGAATGCCGTGGAATTCCATAAAATGCCGTGGAATTCCATAGAATTGTATGGAATTCCGTGAAAAGCTATGGAATTTAATAAAAAGCTGGAATAAAATAGAAAAAAACAGATTATAGATCAAAGGCATTTTATCGATTTTGAAAAACAAATGTGAATGTAACTAAGGTTTCATCATAGAAGTTAAACAAGAACAAGATCTGGCATCAATCATTAACCACACACATGCAGTCACAGTACATATTCAAAAATGAGTGGTTTTACATTTTCATAAAGTACCAACTCTCTTAACCACAGGCATGCATGCACACATTCAAAAACACATCCATAAACATGCACGCATATACAGGTGAGAAAAGAAAAACTTATAAAAGGCACAATATAAAACATAGAAGTAGAATTTTACATTTCTCTTATGACAAGTATACTTCCTTTCTCACATATGTTCATAAACACACACAATTACATGCACACTTACATCACGAACAATTGTTCTAGAGTTTTTTCTCAAAAATTTTAACGTTCAACAACTGTTCCTTATTAATATTAGAACACTTTCAGTATGATAACAGAAGTTCAGTTCTAGTTGATTTGTTTCTTTACAATTCTAGAAAAGTTCCGAAGGTTTACTTCAAATATTTAAGTCTGAAACCAACTTTCTAGAAAACAAATTCCCATGCAGACAGCCAGGATTCAAGTACTGAGCATAGTTTATAATAATACATAACAAATTAACAACTGTTGTAAATTTGTTATTTAGTATACTTTGCTCAGTACTGTTCAACAAGGACTTTATTCAATTATCCAAGTTTCAAATTCCTAAATTAAAAAAACAAACAAATAAATTAAGACAAAGAACAAACACAAAATACAATTCACAAAATAAATAACTGGTCTTTTTTACACAAGAAGTAACCAAAATAAAACATGTCACCAGCCACAGACTGCCAGGCTTAACACAGAGGCTAGTTTTTAAAAATGTTTGTCCAAGTCTTCCACTGCCATTTTCCTTTTCTTCTGAGAATATTGAACACCAGTCACTGCCTCCTGGTCCTTTTTGGTATGAGGTACATTGTATACTGCTCACATGTGCTATACAGAATAAAAAATCATAAAGATGTCTAAAGCAAAGAGTTATTTACATTCAAACTATAACAAGAGATTGCAAAGCAATATGGTCCTCTACCTGTTAAACTTCACTATTTTAAGTTTGTTAAATATATTTGTTGCCATAGCAACCAGAATTCTTGCATTATAAAGAACATGAAATGACTTGCAAAATGTCCTTATTGTCATCTGTTCATGTTTCAAATTTCATGAAAAAATACTTAGAACTTTTAAAGTTATCCCAGGATCCAGAAAAGTGTAACTGACTTAGACCAATATATTGAATTCCAAAAAGACAAAATACTTTCAGGTGGTTAACATTAAATAACTTATCTAGCCCAGGGCATGACAATATTTACCATGAATTTGTGGCCCTGTAAGTCCTCTAGGTAAATGCGCTTAAAGAGCTGCTTTGCTGTTGGATTATTTCCCTGCCAAACTCTGCAGTATCTTCCATCAACTGGTCAATGGTAATTAAAGCACATAATGAAAATATATAGGGAACGTAATTCATGAATTGTTTTAAATATTAAGTTGTTAAATGGTCTTTAGAAAGAGAACTAAAAACGAAGTGTATACATCGCAAAGCACTAAGCATAACCTAATTTGTTGGTATGATTAGTACAAATTTATTATTGCTATAATTAGAATGATGTGTAATTCTATTGGTATGTAAATGCACACTCAGATACCTAAAAACCAATTCCATTGGTTTAATTTTTTATTTACAAGCAAATACGTTGAATTGATATCCCCCACCAATATGCTTCTGGACACATAAGTATTATATTTGACACTCAAACAAGCATTTTTTAAAGATACAAAGGGCCATAACCCCGTTTTTAACAGATGGTGTACAATTCCATTTGGCGTGCATCATCCTCTTATCCATAATACTCGAACCAGGTTTCAATGAAATCCGCCCAAGCACTTCCAGGATATGGCCTTGGACACACAAAAAAGCATTTTTTCAAGATACAAAGGGCCATAACTCTGTTATTTAAACTAATGGTGTACAATGCCATTTGGCATGCATCATCCTCTTATCCATATACATACTCATACCAAGTTTCAATGAAATCTGCCAAAGCACTTCCAAGATATGGCTACGGACGGATGGAAAGACGGACAGACGTAAGGATGGAAGGACGGACAGACAACGCCAAAACAATATCCCTCCGCCTATGGCGGGGGATAATAATAAACATTAACACCATTAATGAGCATTGAGTGCTCACCATGCACAGTACAAAACTTCCTTAGCCTCAGTTCCATAACATTGCATGATAAAATTCCGATACTACATTCAACGTTATTAATTTCTCCACATAGGTCTTATTACTTCCTTTTTCAACCTGCATACTCCACTAAGTAAAAATTTGGTGAAAATTTGGGTGACAGCTGCTTTTAAACTAATATTTGCCATACTAAAACCTCAAATATCACATAAAAAAGTTTACAATAATGTCATAAGACTGAAGATTAAATTTAAAGTAATATTTAGAAATAATAAAAATCACAAACCTTTAGTTGTTGTTCTATTCCTAGACAGACTGCTCAAACACTGTATGCATCACTCTTTAGCAATATTTAGTGTCACTTTCCAAATGATATAAATACATAAGTATTTTAAGAAAGTGTTTTAATGGAAAAACTAATGAACTCTTTTGTTTGTTAAATTTCTTAAACTTTATTTTAACAAGTTAAACTAGTATATTGTCCACCATGTTTCATGTTTCAATCTAACAGGTAAACTTTCTGTATTTGAATTCAGCCAATTAGAAAAGGCTGTTATATCTTATAACCAATAGATTTGCAGCAAACATACCCAACATCTGATGCAAAGCAAACGCTGGGGTTATCAGATAGATTGTTATTTGACAACCTGGACTGGCTGAGTTTGATATTGAGAAAAAACAGTGTGTATACCACTTGGACAGGGTTAAGGAATTTAAACTTGTAGAAATTGCTTTGAAAGTAACAACTACTCCTACTTCTGCAGAACTACTACTTTAATTACTACAGCATCACCACCACCAACAACAACAACAACAGCAACAATAACAGCAGCAACAACAACAGCAACAGCAGCAACAACAGCAGCAACAACAGCAGCAACAGCAGCAACAACTGCTACTACTGCAACAACTGCTACTACTGCTACTTCTATTGCTACTACTATTGCTACAGAAACTGTAAATGCTACTACTTCTACTACTACTACTACCACCACAACCTCTACTGATATAAAAAACACTACTGCTACTACATCAATTACTACAACAACAACACCTACTACAACAACAACAACTACTACTACTAATACAGCTTCTACAACAACTACTGCTGCTGCTGCTGTCGCTACTATGAAGTCTAGTTGGCTATTTGTAAGTGTAAGGTGTTCTATATGTGTTCTTATTCCCCATTAGAACTTTTGTAGAACTTACTGGTTCTTAAAGCGTTCTAGATGTGTTCTAGAACTACATTTTAAAACATTTTTATAAATTTCTTGACCGTATTTTGTCCTTGAAATGTTCTAAAAAGGTTCTTGAAATTATTGGAACAGTTTCAGTCCTAAGCCATTTTCCTCAAATGTTCTGGATTTATTCTAAAAAAACTGTTTTGGAACAATTCCAGAACATATGTTTTAGAACACAAATATGGAACAGTTCCAGAACTGTTCCAATTTCTAGAACAAATTTATAATTATCTTTATTGCATTTTCTTTAAAATAAAAAACACATGATGCAAATAAATTCATACATGTATTAAACTACAAATACATTTCAGACAACCGGCGAAAATTTTTTAAGTTATTTTCCATAGATTTCCATCCAAGAAAATGTATAAGTTATTTTCCATAACGATTTCCGTTGAAAAAAATGGCTAAGTCCAACTTTCCATGGTGTTTTCCATACATTCCGTGGAAATGCATGGAATTTTAGTCGAGATTCCGTGGAATTCCATAACAGCTTCAGATGGAAAATTGGCAAGTGGATGGAATTCCATCACATTCCATGGATTTCCATCGATTTCTGTAGAATTCCATAATGTTTTCTATGGAATTCCATAGAAAAGTGCTAATGACTATGGCAGATCTACAGACGGGAGCACGGCTCATTTAAATTAATTAACAACAATCTGAGTTAAATATATCAAGCGGTAAATCATTGACTATTTAAAGCAAAACTTGTTTTTGCAAATGCATATCTGTCTCACAGCATTGTCCCTGGAAACGGGCTATGCTTGTTTTAATGGATTATAATTATTCCCCGCCAAAGGCGGAGAGATATACGTTTGTATCAGTCCGCCTTTATAATCAGTCTATCCCTCCGGCTTTTTGTCACAAACTTTTTAGGCCTTAATCTCAGCCTGAAATTTCATGCACGTAGGTGTATAGATATAAATTATGAGAAGGTGGGGGATATCAATTATACGATTTTGCTTGTTGTTACGGAATTAAAAGTATGAAACTGGTGAAAACAGTTTTGTAAAGTAACCTGAACTAATAAACCACACCATTGCATTATAAAATAAGTAAAGTGTATAGTAAACCTTGAGATCTTTTGTAAAAAAAAAGCCAAAATAGGGTTGCAGGTGCAGATTCGTTCAAGTCTATAGTCACTTAAACTAATGAAATCACAGTAAGATTTAAGCAGTCACTTTTACAACGGAAATGGCTTGAATAAGAAAGATCATGGGACAAAAGTCAAAACCCATTAGCAATTAAGTGAGGGCTAATTGCAAGACAAGTGCAGCAATCTGGAGTTGATTATTGTTTGTGTATCCATGTATATTCGTTAACATTAATTAAAGTTCGATTCATTTCTATTTAAATTAATTAAATTGCATTTTTATGAAATACATTACACTTTCAAACAGTGTAAATATTTGTTATTTGTAGGGAATCCTATGTGGCATGGCACAATTGTTATTGACAAAGGTTTTAAACTTGGTAAATAATAAGACATACAAAGGAACACAAATTCAATGTATAACTTATGTGTACAGCCAAACGACAGACAACACAATCATATACATACATTTTAATATTTGTCAAATATATTTACTATTGAATTTGATATGATTGACACTAGTTAACCTGTCTGAATTTTTAGATGGGCGCTTTAGCGCCCGTCTAAAGTGCTTAGTGTTAAATTCAGGTCGATACGACTAGGTATGATTAACCCAATACCCGGTTGCGTATTCGCGCAAGAAAGAGTTGTATAATTTATGCAAGAGGTTTGAATTCTCCAATTATGTGTATTCACAAATGGCAACATTATATTAATATCGTGTTACATTCAATATTTTCGAACGGTGTTTTATAGAAAAGAATCAATAAACAATGATCGTATTGTACGTGTCGCGGAGGAGATTGTTTATGAATGATTAAAATAGTCCACTTTCTGCTGCGTGTGCGTGACGTAGTATTTTCGCTCAGCTCATTCATAAATCTGAGGCTGGCGATAAACAAAGGGGAGTCCGTGTGAGAATAACGCAGTAGTATAAGGTTACGCTTGTTTATATTCACAGGTCTCAATTAATAATACGTTGACCAAGAGTTCAACAATTATTACAGGGATACGATAGACAACATAAAAAAATGTTTCATTATCGCTGAAACTGTTAAAAAAAACATTTAAATATAACAATAATATTCTCTAAAAAATGTAGTCTTGCTGTTTTGAAATAAGGTTTGGAATTTTGTTTTCTAAATAACTTAATTCAAAACAAAAGTTTAATTATAGTGTTTTTTACTTGTTAGTCGCATATTTACCGCATTATAATGTGTGTTATAATAGGCAAACCATACATTAGTAAAATTCAATCTGCCTTCGCACATAGAAGGAATGGGTCAATTAGGTGCTGCGTTTCCTTTGCTTACTTCAGTTAGAGGTCAATTATTTAAGTAATAGCAATCACAAGGCTCCGACTTCAAAGGAATTGCGGAGCTTTCTTACATAATAAAAGTCGTAGTCGCATGGTATTTGCGTTTTGCGTCCTATTTGGTCACGTGGTTCTTTTTCACGGTTGTTTTGGTATTCATGATATATGAGGCTATTAATAGATGCGTCTGTCGATAAACAAAGGAAAGTGTACGGGTTATAACAACGCAATAGGTTACGCTCTCGCATACAACTCAATGACGTAGTACAGGTCGTAAAATGAGAGATTCGGGAAAAAGTTGACGCTTATTTATTTCAAAGACCCATATTATCTATAGGTCAACAATAACTTCAGCGATACGATAGACAAAAAAAAGTTTCATAATTGCTAAACCCGAATATAACAAACAATTTATAATAATAATACGAATGCAATAGCAGAAGGTTAGTAGAAGGTTAAGCTTGTTTATATTCACAGTTCTCAATACATAGACAGTTGGATATGAGTTCATGAATTACTACAGGCATACTATAGGCAACCTCGAAAATGCTTTTTAATCGCTAAAACCGAAAACAATCTAATATATTATATTAAATATATTTATAACAATAAATGTCTTTTAAAAATGTAGTCGGCGTATACGCTGACTTTGAAATAAAGTTAGCAATTTACTTTTCTAAATAATTAAATACAATTAAACAAAAGTTTAACTATTGTGTTGTGTTTTTCACTTGTAAGCTGCATATTCACCGCATGAAATGTGTGTTAGCATTGTCAAACCACACATTAGTGTGAGTAAAATAAAAAATATACTACGGGAGAGCACTTCATATGTGTCCTCATATGCCTTGTTATGAGTATCTTTCTTCACTATCGAAATATATCGTATGTTTATATTTGATTTAAACGCAGTTTTCTTTCAACACATTTAAATCACACGTCAATAGCGCCGTCTTATGCGTTTCGGCAAGCGTTTGTTAAACCAAACATGTGCTTTTGCGCAGTCAGGCCATAGGCGATGCTGTTCGCTTTAAAATCACTCAATATGTTATGTTTCTCCTTACCAGAAGGAGTGATAGCTGAGTCGGCTATTTATATGATGGGCGCATATGGAATAAGACCCATTTTCGCATGACGAGGGTCATTACAAATCTCATTGCGAATTGAAAATGCCACATTTAAGAACAATGCTTTTTGATACAAAATTGAATTGAAAATAGCAAACTTGTTAATAATGGCAGCCTATCCACACATTAAGGAATGATTTCCAGACGTGCTGACCAAGTACGGCAAACATTGTGGTATGATAATTAAACGATTTTCTCTTATCGTGACACTATACTATTTCGCTAGTGATTGTTTTCTCATCTTGGAGGCGAAAGTGGAATTCTGCGAGATGGATTGTAACGCGTAATTGTAACAGGGCCACAATTTGTGTCGTTTGAGCATACAGAGAGTAGTCCGGAATTCCTTACACTGAACAGTGCTACATCCTTTGAATTGAGCACATACGCAGTGATGTAGCAAAAATTCAGAGGTTGTAACTCGAATCAGCTTATTAAATATTCGAAAATATTCATGCGTGTCTGTTGGCGTTATGTAAAAGTCACTAAGATGAAAAACTGAAACAGCTACGCCTAAAAGCGCATGAGTGCTCTATACCTATGTTTATGTTAGCGTTGTTGACACCGTGTGAACTGCTCGGGTAATAAGTAAAGCATAAACAGCAATGTTTATATACTTTTATTCCTCCATATACAAGATACGAAGGTTGTTGCATATTTTGAATTTGTATATGGTGTCAAAAATCTACAGTTTTGTACACGGAACTTTCATTATGAATTTATATTCTTGGAGAGATAGTAATTTTATATAAGAAAAAAATATTCCTTTAATATGGTGACTGCAAATTTTCTTTATATTTAGTTATCATTACCATTTTCATCATACTTTCTATGCTTTCAGAACTTCCAAAAAGCATGTTGTTTTTATTTTGTCTTAGTTATTTCTATGAAATAATAAGGATGATAAAAAGTGCACACAAAACTCGACCCGTGCGCTATGACACACACTTTATAAAGTTGAATGGCGTGTGTTCATTTCAAACTTGCGATTGATTTTCAAAAATGAATTGCGTGTTAAATTATGCAATAGCGAACATCTTCAGTGCCTTCAGGGCTTTGATTTTAATTTATAGAAGATGTATGATGTTATTTGTTGAAAGCAAAAGTGTCCAGCAAATGAAAATATTATAATATTTTACTATGTTAGTGAATACAAAAACATACTTTCATAACTTCTACAAGTTTGTGACTAGTTTTAAAAAAGAAAACAATTTTGAGGAGTTTGAAATGTTTGTGACTTTTTCATTTATTGATCAGTTTACTTCTGCTATATAAAAGTAAGAAAGAAAGCCCTGTGTTGCAATGGTAGTTCCACAAATCCCAAAAAGTTCAGTTCAGCAAAATGGGCCTCCTTAAATTTGCAATATAGGAAACATTTAAAAAACATATAATTTCTGCTTTCAGGACAGTAGAACTTTCCAAGTAGTAGTCACTTTAGTTCCCAAACATGGTTTCGTTGTGTTTATTTTGTATTAAATTTGCATTATACAGTAAGCAATAATATCTTATTTAATGTAATTATCTCAAATAATGTTAATGGACCTGATATAATTTGTGATTGTTTTGGTGTGTAGACATCACAAAAACACATTTATGTTTTGTTTGGTGGAAAACGTGCAAATTATATAACAAAAAATCATGTTAGATTCAAATGTTTATAGGGATATAGAATTGGCGTTGTCCGTCCGTCTGTCAGTCCGTCCGTCTGTCACAAAACCTGTTTGGGCTACCTAAATCTTAGAAACTATATCAATATATCTTCATAGTTATATAGATATCAATGCAGAGACATGTAATGCACAAGAACCATAATCCTACACTTTATTTAATAAGAGATAATTGCCCTTTCTTTGTATTATGAAACTTTTCAGGGCTAATTTTATCTTAGATACGATACAAAAGTTCAACATGTAACTTAATGGGTGTGTAGAAATAAATGGGAAAAATTGCCATGCACAAAATCCATAACCCTCCACTTTTTAAATTAAAAGTTATTACCCTTTGTTTTTGTTGTATGATTTGACGTTTCAAGGCTATATATCTCAGATACGCTACAAGATTTCAGCATGAAACTTCTTGGGTGTGTAGATATCAATGAGGAGAATTTCAATTCATAACTAGAAATGGCAAGCAGAAGCCGACGCGTATATCCACGCAGGACGTTTGACCTAGTGGCGCCCCAGGGTGGGTAATGAGGCCATGCATAGTTGAGATTGACCGTATTGTCATAAGATATGATCAGTATCAATTTGAAGTAGATCGGTGCAGAAAAGAAAAATTTAATGTAAAATTACCTAAAAAATGAGTGAAAATATTTGACCCGGCCCAACCCCAACCCCATAACTTTTGACCCAGGGGTCAGATCGAAATTCCAAATAGTGGACTGTCGCACATATGCTCATAGCTGCCATGTGTGTAAGTTTCAAGGTTCTAGTGCTAATAGTGTATTAGGCAATAGTGACCAGGAGGGACGAACAGACCACGGAGATAACCACATAATAGATTTCAAATTTTGAAATGCGGACCCTAAGTTCAAGGTGAAGGTTACAGGGTTCAACACTTTTATGCGCATGGAAAGGTCTTGTCTAGATACACATGCGTATCAAATATGAATGCAATATCTGAAAGGACACTGAAGTTAGTAGCTTTTTTTGAATCGCGGTCGCAGATTTTGAAACAAACCTGAACGCAAACCCCAAATTCATGCGCATGGAAAGGTGTTGTCCAGATGCACATGCGTACTAAATATGAAAGTAATATTTGAAGGGCCACAGTAGGTATGAGCCTTTTCGAATCGCGGTCGCAGATTTGAAACCTGAATGCTGACCACAGAGATAACCACATAATAGATTTCAAAATTTTGAAATGCGGACCCTAAGTTCAAGGTCAAGGTCACAGGGGTCAACAATTGTATGCACATGGAAAGGTGTTATCCAGATAAACATGCATATCAAATATGAAAGCAGTATCTGAAGGGGCACAGTAGTTATGGGCCTTTTTCGAATCGCGGTCGCAGATTTCGAAACCTGAACGCTGACTGCAAGTTCAAGGTCAAGGTCACAGGGGTAAAAATGTGTATGCGTATGGAAAGGTTTTGTCTACATACACATGCATACCAAATATGAATGCAATATCTGAAGGGACACAGTAGTTATGAGCCTTTTTCGAATCGCAATCGCAGGAAAACTCTGACCCAGTCCAACCCGAACCCCCATAACTTTTGACCCAGTGGTCAGATCAAAGTTCCGTCGCTGTTGCACTTATGCTCATATATACCATGAGTGTAAGTTTCCAGGTTCTAGTGCTAAAAGTGAAGGAGGTGATAGTGACAAGGACGGACAGACAGCGGAGATAACCACATAATCAATATTGTATCTCTCTATCTTTCAATATCAGTTAAAATGTCACTGCTGAGATAAAGCAGACATTTTCTAGCAATTTTTAGTATATTTGGACAATTTATCCAGCAATAAGAAAAGAATAAAACCTTTATTTTACTCCAATATGGATTTTTCTTGAAGCCTGTTGGTTTACGTTGAAAACTTTCTATGTTCCTTATGGCATAACAGGGATGGAAACTAACGTTTTACAATTGATTGCCCACACGGGCAACCATCTTTACTATTTTGGTTGCCCAGCTAAAGACTAACGAGCCCAGTACGATATACATGTATTGTCATGTGTATCTAATACTTTCTTTAAATAAAAAAAGATAACTGAACAAAATTGCTTACATTACACTCTTTCTGTGTATAATGTCTTAATATGAGTCTGAGTTGAATAATTTCCTTGGCCTTTATGAATAAATATTATTAAAATTATTAATCAACAGTCGCCAATTTTATTAATTGTTTATTTGTACTTGAATATATGTTTCAAGCTTAAAAAAGCTAGTTGCCCGGCTGGACTACCAACTTTTGAATTTAAGTTGCCCAGGCTAAAATCAACTTGCCCCGAGCTTACGGGCAACCACTAATTTCCATCCCTGTATGAACACGACTGCTGTATTTTTTGTTGCTAATAATATGCTGTTTTTTTTTGGTCATTTTAACATTAATGTTTGTTTTTGGTGAATATAGAAATGTTTCCTGCAATAAACAATTAGATACTAAAATCAGTAGTTTGTTTCTAAAGTTCCATTTTGAATTTTTTTTATCAGATTTTTTTTTAAGTCCAACACTCTGCCTAATTTTTCTACCAAGAACAAAAATTCTGCCTTGCTTAAATGCGAAGTAATAAGAATCTGTCTTGTAAAGAATTATGAGTGTTCAAATTCTGTCTGGTGTAAGAATCTGTACAGATACAATTCTGCTTCATTGTAATTCTGCTTAGAAAATCTGTCCAGATTACAAGGTATATTCTGGGTATGTGTCCTCCGATCTGCACAGAAAAATAAATTATGTCTTGATTCTTGGCAGATTTTGTACAGACTCTGTACAGAATTTGCATAGAATTTTCGTACAAGCCTACAACGATTGTTAGCTAATGTGGTTATTGGTCAGTCTTTGTGTGTCTTCTACAATGATTGTTAGCTAATATGGTCATTTGTCAGTCTGTGTGTGTCTTCTACAATGATTGTTAGCTTATGTGGTTATTGGTAAGTCTTTGAGTGTCTTCTACAATCTGCTTCAAATCTCCACCTCAACCGCTAAGCAGATTCTAATGAAACTTCCAATAAATGATCATTGGGTGATCCTCTATCAACCACTAAGGAAATTCTAATGAACCTTCCAATAAATGATCTTTGGGTGATCCTCTATCAACCAATAAGCAGATTCTAATGAACCTTCCAATAAATTAAAGTTCATTTCTTAGAAAGAACCATTATTTGATGTCTATAGAGGAGTTTATGAAACGCTCCCGAGTGGGAATCGAACCCACCAACTCCCGATTGCTAGGCGGACACCTCATCCACTACACCAAGGCGACAATTCAAAGTTTTGGACAAAAATGTTGACTATTTTTTGTTGACACTTTGAAACTAGATTCTACCGTTTTAATGCATAACACAACTTAAACAAAATATTTTATCTGGCAATTTTGAGTTAAAGTTTATCTTTAGCATCTTTAAGTTTAAACAATTGATTTGTAAAATTAAAAAAAAAATTAATTTCTAAAATTTACAAGAAATCATATTTTCATTGATGCTATACATGAACTGTATTATTATAAAGTACGATTCATACTCAGGGAGCGTTTTATTATCTCCTCTTTAGACACCAAGTACTGCTTCTTTCTAGGAAACAGACTCGACATTGTGCATATCTGCCAATAATACTCGAAAGAGCGGTTGGCAGTATATAGTTTGTTTGTTTTTTTGTTTTGTTTTTATTTATAAAAAAAGAATTAAAAAATACTACGTTTGAATGCAACCTTAATACAACGTTGCAGCAATGTTTGGACAAAAAAAAACGTTGGGAAAACTTTCATATACACCATTGTGACAACCAATCTGCAACGTTTGAATGCAACCTAAATACAACGTTGCAGCAACGTTGGAAAAAAAAGTCGCGAAAACTTTCATATACACCATTGTGACAACCAAACTGCAACGTTTGATTGCAACCTAAATACAACGTTGCAGCAATGTTGGAAAAAATGTGGGGGAAACTTTCATATACACTATTGTGACAACCAAACTGCAACGTTTGATTGCAACCTAAATACAACGTTGCAGCAATGTTGGAAAAAATGTGGGGGAAACTTTCATATACACCATTGTGACAACCAAACTGCAATGTTTGAATGCAACCTAAATACAACGTTGCAGCAACGTTGGAAAAAAAGTAGCGAAAACTTTCATATACACCATTGTGACAACCAAACTGCAACGTTTGAATGCAACCTAAATACAACGTTGCAGCAATGTTGTAAAAAAACGTGGGGAAAACTTTGATATACACCATTGTGACAACCAAACTGCAATGTTTGAATGCAACCTAAATACAACGTTGCAACAATGTTGGAAAAAAACGTGGGGAAAACTTTTATATACACCATTGTGACAACCAAACTGCAACGTTTGAATGCAACCTAAATACAACGTTGCAGCAATGTTGGAAAAAAATCGTCAGGAAAACTTTCATATACACCATTGTGACAACCAAACTGCAACGTTTGAATGCAACCTAAATACAACGTTGCAGCAACGTTGGAAAAAAACGTCGGAAAAACTTTCATATACACCATTGTGACAACCAAACTGCAACATTTGATGAAAAGTCCGGGTAATGTTTTGTATGCAACGTTGTGGCAACGTTCGGTAATGGTTGCCGACGTTGTGACCTGAATATTACGTTGCAGCAACGTTCCCACAACGTTTGATGCCCACTGTGGCTCTGTCTGTCAGTCAGTCACACTTTTCTGGATCCTGCGATAATTTTAAATGTTATTAGTATTTGTTCATGAAACTTGAAACATGGATAGATGGCAATATGGACATTATGCACGCCATTTCAATGTTTCGTCCTACGTAAACAATTCAGGTTGCTATGGCAACAAATAAAAAAAATCTGACAATGGTGGAATTTCTGACAATGGTGGAGCAATAGTCTTGTTTTGTCATGCGTCTGTGTGTCAGTTCCTGGAAGGATATATTTTATTAAGACTTTATAGACAAAACTACTTTGAACAAATGCTCTAAAAACTATGCAAAAGAGATATCTAAGGCCATCATGTTCAAATTAGGCAATATGTAAGACATCATTTTCCTACAGGCTTAATAATTTACAGATTTGGGATCATTGGATGAACATATAAGGTTGATCCCTTTATGTTTTCTCAGACATCATTTCAAAGTTCAAAGCTTATACATTGTAAATGATATTAAAAGTTTTAATTTAACAATTTGTATGGCCACATTAAATTCTTGTTATTTAATATTCGCCCTCTAAATACTGCAGAATGAAGATTTAATACCAAGTCATAAGCGCACACTTCAACCACTGCTTGAGAACAGTGAGTGTTCTTCTTAACAAGGAAGATTATAGACAGATGGTATATTGATAGTGAGAAGTGTTTGTTTTATTTGTATGATAGAACTTTTCAGGGAAATATCTCAGATAGGCTACACTATTTCAACATGAAACTTCATGAATGTGTAGAAATTAATGGGAAGATGTGCAGTGTACAATAACCATAACCCTGCACGTTTTTAAGAGTTATTGCCATTCGTTGTGTTTGTATGATGTAACGTTTAAGGCTTTATATGTATCTTATAGGTTATATTACACTAATTCCGATTCCCATAGGGTCCCATTATAAAACTGACAACTTTCACAGCATTTTTCTTGCCTTTTCGACGTATCAATTTTTCCGAACCTGGTATCATTTTAAAGATGGATCTGTCCTCTTCCAATAATTGCAATCAAAAACATACCGTCTCGCAACTTCTAAGAAAGTAAATCGCTGTGGAATGAACCCACCGTAGAAAAACGTATTTCGGAATCCTAATTTCGACAAAAGCCCCACACAATAGAAAACACACCCTCAAAAGTCCATCTTTTAAGTTAGCTTCCAATCCAAGGCATCAAAGTACTCCAGACACATACAGGATATTACAAATAACCACAAAAGACATGTCTCACATTGTTAAATGGCTTATATTCAAGAAGAGAAAAGGAACTCTTTAGAAATAGGCACTACTTCCGAATGGACCACGGAGGGATACACAATGATTTAGTGTAATGTAACCTTATATAGACTATAATAATTCAACATGAACCTTCATGGTTGTGTAGCAGGAATCATATTGTTTTCGGTTTTATCGGTCCTAGACCGATTGGGGTCACGAAAGACCGATTGAAAATCCCAAACAGTCGTTCCGATTCTGTTTGCTAAAATTACACAGGTGGTTAGCGTGTGGCTATGATATTAATTAGTGAAAACATCATTTTGAATGAAAAATATTCATATTATAACGAAAAATTAAATTTTATGAAAAATCAATTCACTATCAAATATATATATAGCAAGGTATGCAACTCAAAATCACCTCAAAACGGGGTGCATCGCTTTGAACAGCCATATCTTCATCAATCATGTAGCGATTTTCACGATCTCGGTCTTATTCAACGCAGAAATGAATTTCCTTTCTAGAAATGTATGTCTTGCAATATTTTTACAAATGCTGGGTCAACTTTTAAGAAGTAACACGATACACAACTCGCATGACCCAGTTGACAATGATCATGCGGTCTTTAAGACTGAAATCTTCACGGAGTAAAGGGCATCTTCCCTACAAAGTTCATGTGCACTGTGTAGATATCAATGAGGAGAATTGTAATTCATTAACACCATTACCTTACACTTATTACTACCTTTTTATTACCCTACACTTAATTATTATACTGTTTATCAAGGTATTTGCACCGATCCATAAACAAAGTTTATCATTTCAACAACTTTTCTTGTTTTTATAAGATTCAATGTGACTGTGGCTTTTATTTGCCTGCACGCGTTACGACAAAGTCGTCTGCACTGTAAGTTTTCATTCATCCCACTATTTAAAAATTGATTACCACCATCTTAATATTTAGCCTCAAAGCACATCACTCACTGACAGTGCCTTTGTCATTCATCATGCAATTTTAATATGATGCACTTCGCATGTTATCCATTGGAGATTGTGTGTCATGTGTAACAATCTTCTCTCTAGTAGCTCAAATGTCAAGTAAAAAATCAGAGATCAAATGTGTGTCATGTGTAACAATTTTCTCTCTAGAAGCTCTAATGTCAAGTAAAAAATCAGAGATCAAATGTGTGTCATGTGTAACAATCTTCTCTCTAGTAGCTCAAATGTCAAGTAAAGAATCAGAGATCAAATGTGTGTCATGTGTAACAATCTTCTCTCTAGTAGCTCAAATGTCAAGTAAAGAATCAGATATCAAATGTTTGTCATGTGTAACAATCTTTTCTCTAGTAGTTCAAATGTCAAGTAAAGAATCAGAGATCAAATATGTGTCATGTGTAACAATCTTCTCTCTAGAAGCTCAAATGTCAAGTAAAGAATCGGAGATCAAAGGTCAGGTTCAAACGTCCCGTACAGGCCAAATATCTGATTTTAGCAAATTACAAATTGTCTGCAAATTGTCTAACATCGTCTGCACGTTTGTTGTTCTGATGCTTGTTATCAAACAACTCGTGGTTTAATTACTACGCAAACCATTGGTTATTACCGCAATAACCAACGCTTACACGTTGATTATTTCTTAAACATGTAGCTTTTATTTCTGCTGTATCCTTGCCCAAAATGGTGCATGTATTATGTATTAATCTTCTCTCTAGTAGCTCAAATGTCAAGTAAAGAATCAGAGATCAAATGTTTGTCATGTGTAACAATCTTCTCTCTAGTAGCTCAAATGTCAAGTTAAGAATCAGAGATCAAAAGTCAGGTTCAAACATACCTTATAGGTCAAATGTTTGATTTTTGAAAATTACAGCTTTTCTGCACCGTGCCAGTAAAATACTGGAACTAATATTGCATCATGCAACGTTTAAAAGTAATTTGCCAAAAATGTTCATCACGTGCAGAAGGCGTTTTACGTGTAAGTCCTGAAAGCCTTCATCGAAGATCAAGGTCACGCTAAATATCAAAGTTCAAACATGTTAATGGTGCTGCTAGTTAAATGCAAAAACTTTTGACTATTGTAAGTGTTAAACTATACTCTTTCATTACAAAGTCCTCATTGTATGGCATCATTAACTTGCGTTGAAACATTAAGTTTAGCAGGAATAATACTTAAAAAGAAACATGCAGTTAGAAATCAGACAGCATTTAATTTGTTCATTTTTATGTGTGTGTTTATTATTTGTGTAATTTTCATCTGTTGAGTTAGGAAACTTTATGCTGCCGGGTGAAATGATTGGGGGTATATTGATTTTGGCCAATCTGTTTGTCATTGTATGTGTGTGTCTGTCTCAAAACTTTAAGGGTGGTCATAACTTTTGCAATATTGAAGATAGCAACTTGATATTTGGCAGGCATGTGCATCTCATGGAGCTGCACATGTTGAGTGGTGAAAGGTCAAGGCCAAGGTCATGCTTCAAGGTCAAGTGTCTTTTTTTTCTAAATTAGCTGCAGTGCCGCTTCAAAGCTCAGTAGGGGCATGGTGTTTTACAAACACAGCACTTGTTTAAATATTTTGTTGAGTTCATTGTCATTAACCACATGATCTGTGCTTCATGAAAACAATCGTTTCAGTGATAGCTCTGCAAAGTACAAAACTGGGTTTAAACACAAGGTTGCTAGCGCAAATTGAATGAAAATATTCTAAACACTCTACAGGCATTTTTTTCCTCATAAAACTTGCTCAGAACATGCTTTTGAATGTCATCTCTTGTGAGTTTGAAAATGGTCTCTTCTACCAATATGAGTGCCAGTGGGCGTATTTGAATGCTCTAGAAGTCAAATTGTATATTAAGACAACAATAAACTTGATTAACAAACACATATGCATGCACATTTATTCTAAAACTATTTACACCTCAAAATCAATCTTTAATAAACCTGAATCATTAGGCTCACTACATCTAGTCATATTAAAACACAAACCAATAAGTCACTACAAGCTTAATAAATTTTATGGAACTAGTGTTTTTACCTCGGCTGTTTTTGGAGAAAACCCGAGCTAGTGTCATAGCCAGCTCGTTGTCCGCCGTCCGTTGTAGGCGTCATGCTTAAACCTTAACATTGGCCATAACTTTTTAAATCTTGAACATAGCAACTTGCTATTTGGCATGCATGTGTATCTCATGGAGCTGCACATTTTGAATGGTAAACATCATCCTTCAAGGTCTAGGGTAAAAAAAACAAAGTCAAGGGATGAAATAAGCTTTAAATGGACATAGTTATCTGACCTGACCACGTATATATTTTTGTTAAATAAATCAAAGCGGCGCAGTAGGCGGCATTGTGTTTCTGAAAAACACATTGTGGTAAAAGGTCGACGTCAAGGTCATCCTTCAAGGTCTACTGTAAAAAATACACATTTAAGGGAAGTAATAAGCTATAAAGGGAGATAATTATTCAATATTGAACATAGCCACTTTATAAATTTGGCATGCATGTGTATCTCATGGAGCTGCACATTTTGAGTGGTGAATCTACAGTCATGGTAGTGGTTTTTAATTATTTGCTACTAAAAATAGAGATTTGTTAGAGACAATTATTTTCAAGGGAAGTAATTTATATAATTATAAATCTCATATTATATATTTCCTTGCCAAGAATTTTTGTTCTTTTCACAGTTACTGTAAATATTTATTATTTTCATTATTTATAACTCAAATGATTGATTTGTCAATTTTTGGGTCACGTGGTCAAAGGTCAAGGTCCCTGTGACCTCTAATATTAAACTTTAACATAGGTTCTACAATAAATGTGCTTCCACTTACAACTTTTAAATTTTACATGTACATGCACCTTAATGAGTTCTTAACATGCCACACCTATTTTTGTGTCACTAGGTCAAACGTCATGTGTATCTCATGGGGCTGAGTGGTGAATCTACAGTCACGGTAGTGGCTTTTAATTATTTGCTACTAAAAATAGAGATTTGTTAGAGACGATTATGTTCAAGGGAAGTAATTTATATAATTATAAATCTCATATTATATATTTCCTTACCAATAATTTAAGTTCTTTTCACAGTTACTGTAAATATTTATTATTTTCATTATTTATAACTCAAATGATTGATTTGTCAATTTTTGGGTCACGAGGTAAAAGGACAAGGTCCCTGTGACCTCTAATATTAAACTTTAACATAGGCTCTACAATAAATGTGCTTCCACCTACAACTTTTTAATTTCACATGTTCATGCACCTTGATGAGTTCTACACGCCACACCCATTTTTGGGTCACGAGGTCAAAGGTCAAGGTCCCTGTGACCTCTAATATTACACTTTAACATAGGCTCTACAATAAATGTGCTTCTACCTACAACTTTTAAATTTCACATGTACATGCACCTTGAGTTCTACACGCCACACCCATTTTTAGCTAGGCTGTTTTCGGAGAAAACCTGAGGTATTGTAATAGCCAGCTCGTCGTCCGCCGTAGGCGTCATGCTAAAACCTTAACATTGGCTCTAAAATCAAAGTGTTTCCACATACAACTTTGAAACTTCATATGTAGATGCACCTTGTTGAGTTCACCACGCCACACCCATTTTCGGGTAAGTAGGTCAAAGGTCAAGGTCACTGTGACCTCTCATATAAAACTTTAACATAGGCTCTAAAATCAAAGTGCTTCCACCTACAACTTTGAAACTTCATATGTAGATGCACCTTGATGAGTTCTACACACCACACCCATTTTTGGGTCACTAGGTCAAAGGTCAAGGTCACTATGACCTCTAATATAAAACTTTAACATAGGCTCCAAAATCAAAGTGCTTCCACCTTCAACTTTGAAACTTCATATGTAGATGCACCTTGATGAGTTCTACACGCCACACCCATTTTTGGGTCACTAGGTCAAAGGTCAAGGTCACTGTGAAAAAAATTTGGACAAGCTTTCGCAGCCGAGTGTGGCACCCGTTATGCGGTGCTCTTGTCTTTGTTTGGGACACGATTGGTTTTTGTTTTGGTCAATATTTGCGTGTACATTGTTTATAAATGCATTGCCTAATTGAGAAGCTTAAAATTGTTTGTTTGTATAATGAAAACATGGTATGATATAGAAACCTCTTGATACATCATTACATGTATACACACATAACAAACATTTACTTACATAAGATTCATTGTATACGTTATATACATGTAACCTGTGAACAAACTGTAAATACTGTTTATCAAATTAAAATTTACCTTCAATTACATTTATTAATATTTAAGATAGAACTTTGCAATATTTGTTCTTCAAAATGATGAACGCTGTTAAGCAACATGAATGGTATCCATTTAAGTGCTTCCCAAAAATATCGCTCTGAGATTTCCCATTGAAGGTATCTCAATAATACTATTTGGTGCAGGTTAATGCATAGACCTATACAAACATTTTGCTTACATTGCAAACATAAATACAAAAATAAGTAAATTAGAAATTTGACAGATATATTGTTATCATTATTTTGCCCACTGCAAAGAATAGGGGGTTAATTGTTTTGCACATGTACCGACTTAAAATAAAATTTGATTTGATTTGATTTGACATGTCGGTAGGTCGGTCGGTCCGTCCATCCACCAGATGGTTTTCGGATGATAACTTACGCCTAGGATTATCAAACTTAATAGGTATATTGATAATGACTCGCAGATGCCCCCTATTGATTTTCAAGTCACTAGGTCGAAGGTCAAGGTCACAGTGACTAGAAACAAAAAAATGGTTTCCGGATGATAACTAAAGAACGCTTACGCCTTAAGGATCAAGAATCTTCATAGGTACTTTGATTCAAGAATCTTCATAGGTACTTTGATTATGACTCGCAGATGACCCCTATTGACTTTCAGGTCACTAGGTCAAAGGTCAAGGTCACAGTGACTTGAAACAGTAAAATGGTTTCCTGCTGATGACTCAAGAATAATTAGGCCTAGGATCATGAACCTTCATAAGTTCATTGATCATGACTGGCAGATGACCCCTATTGATTTTTAGGTCACTAGGTCAAAGGTAAGGTCACAGTGATCAAAACATACTCACACAATGGCTGCCACTACAACTGACAGCCCACATGGGGGGCATGTGTGATTTACAAACATACCTTGTTAATAATAATTGAACGTTAAACTGTTGAGGAACTTTGAGTAGACATAAATGAACTAATTATTGTTATGTATGACTTCATTATCCAGTGCTTTATTGTTAGCTAGAACAACAGTTGTTTAATACCTGATATCTCTTGGTAAAAATTCATAGGTTCTTAATATGTAGTTTTTATTTCTGCTGTATCCTAGCCCGGAATGGTGCTTGTATTATGTAAGAGTAATAATTGTGTGTCTTGACAACTTTTGCTGGTTTACGATAAATTAATATATAGGCAGTGGCTTTGAGCTTTTGTTCCAAGTTGGCGTTTCGTTTGGCGTTGAATGTTAAAATAATAAATCTAACATAATGAAGGTAAATATATTTGAAAAAAAGCCCGGTGTATAGTTGTTAGCAGATCGGACCTGATTCTGATTTTCCCACCATTACAGGTAATACAACTAAAAATGGACTGTGCGCATTAGCGTTTGATTTTATTTACACTTCTGAATTAATAAGGCATTAGACATTATCTCAACAAAAACTATACTTTAGCCAATGATTGTAAGATTGCGTACCACTTCAAACCACTTCTATAATTGCTATTACAAAATATCGAAACAAAAACATATCAAACGCAGTGCAGTGTGTTACATAATTTGGGTCAAAATCTGGTTTACACCAAAGTGAGCTCGCAGGGTTACAGCGCATTAACATCGAAATGTTTATCATCATAGCCGTCTGTATGATTAAT
This sequence comes from Dreissena polymorpha, assembly GCF_020536995.1. Taxonomy (NCBI): domain Eukaryota; kingdom Metazoa; phylum Mollusca; class Bivalvia; order Myida; family Dreissenidae; genus Dreissena; species Dreissena polymorpha. The sequence continues at coordinate 36,407,658 of NC_068369.1, forward strand.
TATTTAATGAGTTCAATCTTTCTCTGAGTTTTAGTTGTTTAGATCTATTGATGGATTATCGTATTATGCATTTTAGAATGTTTATGTGATATAATTACTTAATTGTTGTGTAAAGCAAATTTTAATCAGGATATTGTATATGTTGTCTAATAAGAATCCACTAGTCTGACTGAATATGCATGTGTTGATGATTTCATATAATTTTACTTTATCTGAACTGTTTCAAATAAAACAATTGTCATCATACTTGCTTTACTTTCAACAAGTCTAAAAAGAGGTATGTTGGAGTTATATTTACTAACTTTTTATCAATAAAGCATTCATAGACAGTGCACACACATATCGACATTTGCTTGGGATCCCCATTTTTTGCAGAAAGCATCCCTAAAAATCGTTGACCCCCGTCTTGGGTTACACCAACATTTCACATGAACTCTGCCCTAGGTTAAAAGTCAACGTTATTGTACAAGACAAAGGAAAACACTCATATATCCACTGCAAATAGGTATATTTTTAGCTCACCTGATAGCTCAGGTTAGCTTTTGTGACCGGTCTTTGTCCGTCGTCCGTCCGTCAGTCGTCCGTCCGTCCACATTTGTTTGTAAACACTCTAGAGGCCACATTTTTTGTCCGATCTTCATGAAACTTGGTCAGAAGCTTTGTCTCAATGAAGTCTCGGTTGAGTTCAAAACTGGCTTGTGCCGGGTCAAAAACTAGGTCACTAGGTCAAAAAAAAAGAAAAAACTTGAAAACACTGTAGAAGTCACATTTCATGCCCAATCTTCATCAAAACTTTGTCAAAATGTTTGTCTTAATGATATTTTGATAGAGTTAAAAAGTGGTTCCGGTCCGTTGAAAAACATGGCCGCCAGTGGGCGGGGCAGTTTTCCTTATTTGGCTATAGAGAAACCTTGTAAACACTCTAGAAGTCACAATTTTTTCCCAATCATCATTAAAGGTGGTCAAAACATTGTTTTTATTGATAGCTTGGACGAGCTCGAAACTTTTTTTGAGACTCTCCAAACAATTATTACTACCCTTTTTAATAACAAATGATGTAAGGTACAGTGGTTCAAATACAGAATAATTCATAGGGTACGTGTAACAAATAGTCTTTTGAGCAAAATAAAAATTACAAATGATCCATTGTGCTCCTTTTGCAAACAAAGTGAGGAACATTTAGAATATTTATTTGGGGAATGTCAGATATCTAAAGCATTAATTGATGAGATATTACCAGGTTTATTGTTTTCTTTTATGAATAAGAAAAGTTTTCTACTTGGGTATTAAAAAAAATGGGCTATAGCCACAAATAATGTTATTTTGTTTATCAAGCTATACTTATACAAGTGTAAAATGAATAAATTCATCCCAAACAGAAGCCAAAAAACACATTAAGTATGAATATGATAACTTATAAAAAATAGCAATTTCAAATAATAATACAGAATTCTTTGTCAGGGAATGGGTATTGTTAACTACCATTGTAGACCAAACTTAGTATTAAAATTTATTAATATTGTTTTTTCTATACATTTTTTTTCATCTGCATATGCAAACACTATTTGCTTACTATAATTTATACACACAGGTACTTAACATATTTATGTACGCTGGCAAATGTCCTTATATTGAAAATGTACCTATTTTTGCTTTTTATGCTTTCTATTCATCTGAATTTGCATAAACTAATTTCATATTACAATTAATACATACTTTTAATACGTTTATATACTGTTATATCTTGTTTTTTACTTGTGTTCTCTATAAATACTTGTTTTATGTTTTTGCATGCAACTGTCCTATAGTTACAGCATTTTTAAACTCTGAATGTCTGTTGACATGAAGCTGTGTTTTTTCTCTTGTAAATATTTGTTATGTAAAAGCTAACAAAGACATGATATGGTATGTGATTTTGTTTATAAACAAAAGTAATATATACACTCTTAAGAGTATAATGTATACATTATATGATAAGTGTTTGTAGAATATTTAAGAAAACAATTAAACATGGTCTAAGGCATTAAGCGTTTGCTCTAGATGCTGTGTATTATGTGTCTGTCATTCTGTCATCTATGATAAAGGTACGGTGTGTTTTTATGCCCCCTGATTGAAAGATCGGGGATATATTGTTTTTGGCCTGTCTGTCATCCATTCATGGATTAATTCATTGGGTGTATCCCAAAACTTTAACATTGGTCATAACTTTTGCAATGTTGAAGATATCAACTTGATACTTGGCATGCTTGTGTATCTCATGTGGCTGCACATCTTGAGTGGTGAAAGGTCAATGTCATCCTTCAAGGTCAAAGGTCAAATATATGGCTTCAAAGCGGCGTAGTAGGGGGCATTTTGTTTCTAACAAACACATCTCTTGTTTTCAAACTTCTATGCAAATTGCTTTGTTTTTGTATGTCACGTTCTACAACCATATATATATATAGTATGACACACTGTGACATTAATCGTCTGCATGTGTACTTTTGTATGTCACTGTCTATAATTATATGAGTCGTGTTCTGAGAAAACTGGGCATAATGCATGTGCGTAAAGTGTCATCCCAGATATGCCTGTGCAGACTGCACAGGCTAATCTGTGACAACACTTTTCGCACATGCATTATGTCCAGTTTTCTCAAAACGCGACTCATATGATAGTTTGTATTGCATATGTACATATATATGTAGCTGTTTACCTGTCTTGTAATAAAATGTGTTGGAAAAAAATATACATGTGTGCATGTGCATGTATGTTGCTTTATTATGTCTTTGCACATGTACTCTTGTGAACAATAATTTTGCGCAAAGATGTGACTTCTTAAATAAAGAAATATATTCTTCAGTACTGTAATCTTGTAGTAAAGTGTCAATGGTGTCCCTTGTATGGCTTTTGTTTACACCCGATGATTGTTTACACACCACGCGTACGAATTAACCCATGGGGTTCATTAAGTGATTTTCAACAATAAAATATAATACTAGTAACTATATACATTTACTGACAATTTTATAGGAGAAAATCAAGCTTGATGCCTTACCTACAATGATGCAAATCGCCGGTTGAATGGCTTAAGGGATAAAGTTATGTTTACATTTTGTCTGTCCGTCCGAAACAACTTTGCTCAGAAAAAAACTTCAAAATTATTAAATGAATTTGATCGAACTGTCACATTACAATGGACGGCATTACGAGAAAGTGCAATGTTCTGGTCCAGGTTTTTTAGCTCCACTGGCCAGAGGCCAGCTGGGCTTATGTCATGGTCCTGTGTCCGTTGTGCGTCCGTCCGTGCGTTAAATTTTTCTTTAAACATCTTCGCCTAAACTACAGGTCCAATTCTTATGAAATTTTTCAGTAATGTTCCTGGGCTAAACCTCTTCCAAATTTGTTCAAATTATGCTCCTGGGGTCAAATTTGACCCTGCCCTTGGGGGTCAAAAATTGAAAATGTGCTTATATAAGGCCTATTTTGTGAAAACTTTCAAAATCTTCTCATCCATAACCATTAGGTATAGGGCTATCAAATTTGGTATGTAGAGACATCTAATAGTCCTCTACCATATTTGTTCAAATTATGCCTCTGGGGTCAAATTTAACCCTGCCCGGGGGTCACAAAATTGAACATATATGCTTATATAGGGTCTATTTTGTGAAAACTTTACAAACCTTTTCTTCCATAACCATTGGGCCTAGGGCTACCAAATTTAGTATGTAGTGACATAGTCCTCTACCAAATTTGCTCAAATTATGTTTGACCCTGCCATTAGGGTCACAAAATTGAACATATGCTTATATAAGGCCTATTTTGTGAAAACTTTAAAAATCTACTCGTCTATAACTGTATGGTATAGTGCTACCAAATTTGGTATGTAGTCATGACATGTATTAGTTCTCTTCTTAGTTTGTGCAAATTATGCCCCTGGGGTCAAATTTGAAACTGCCCCGGGGGTCACAAAATTGAACACATGCTTATAAATGGCTTATTTTGGGTAAACTTTAACAATCATTCTTGTCCATAACCATTGGGACTAGGGCTACCAAATATGGTATGTAGTGACATCTTATAGTCCTCTACCAAGTTTGTTCAAATTATGCCTCTGGGGTCAACTTTGATCCTGCCCAAGGGGGGGGGGGTCACAAAATTGAATAATAATCGCTTATAAAGCGCCTATTTTGTGATTTTTTAAAAATATTCTTGTTGAAAAACCATTCGGACTATGGCTACCAAATTTGGTTTGCAGTAACATCTTATTGTCCTCTACCAAGTTGGTTCAAATTATGCCCTTTGGGTCAAATTTGACCCTGACCCGCGTGTCACAAATTAAACATTATATACACTTCTATCTTGCTTATTTTGTGAAAACTTTTAAAATATTCTTGCCCTTAACACTAAGATCTAGGACTACAACATTTTGCATGTAGTGAGATATAGTAGTCCTCTACAAAGTTTGCTCAAATTATGCCCCTGGAGTTAAATTTGACCCAGCACAGGGGGTCACACAAGTGTACATCTGCTTAAATGGGGCCTATATTTAAGTATTTGCACATGCCGAGAATATTTGTTTCAGCCATTTTTTCAGCAGTGGAGCGATACAGGGCCATCATGGCCCTCTTGTTTTGCCCCTGGTAGGGTAGCACATAGCAGTTGAACTGTCAGTCTGTCTGTCAGTCTGTGATTCTTTCGGAAAACTTTAACATTGGCCATAACTTTTGCAATATTGAAGATAGCAATTTGATATTTGGCATGCATGTGTATCACGTGAAGCTGCACATTTTTAGTAGTGAAAGGTCAAGGTCATCTGTCAAGGTCATAGTTTGCAATATTGAAGATTGTAACTCGATATTGGGCATGCATGCATATCTCACGGAGCTGCACATTTTGAGTGGTGAAAGATCAAGGTCATCCTTCAAGGTCAAAGGTCAAATTTTGCAATATTGAAGATAGCAACTCCATATTTGGCATGCATGCATATCTCATGGAGCTGCAAATTTTGAGTGGTGAAAGGTCAAGGTCATCCTTCAAGGTCAAAGGTCAAATATATTGCTTCAAAGCTGCGCAGTAGGGGGCATTGTGTTTCACAAACACAGCTCTTGTCTTTTGTGGTCGCCTTTTGTCCGTTGTGCGTTGTCCGTTGTGCGGCCTCAACATTTGCCTTGTTAACTCTCTAGAGGCCACATCTAATGTCCAATCTTCATGAAATTTGGTCAGAAGATTGGTCTTAATGATATTTTGGACGAGTTTGAAAATGGTTACGTTTGATTGAAAAACATAGCTGCCAAGGGGCGGGGCATTTTTTCTTAAATGGCTGCATAAAAATGGCTATAGTAAAACCTTGTTAACACTCTAGAGGCCACAATTATTGTCTGATCTTCATGAAATTTGGTCAACAGATGCACCCCTTCAATATCTTGGACGAGTTTGAAAATGATGCCAGTTGGTTGAAAAACATGGCCACCAGGGGGTGGGGCATTTTTCCTTTAATGGCTATAGTAAAACCTTGTTAACACTCTAGAGGCCACATTTATTTTCCGATCTTCATGAAACTTGCTCAGAAGATGGTTCCCTATTATTTCTTGGATGAGTTCAATAATAGTAAGCTTTGCTTGAAAAACATGGCTGCCAAGGGGCGGGGCATTTTTCCTTATATGGCTATGTAATAATAATATATGGCTATAGTAAAATCTTATTAACACACTTGAGGCCAAATTTTTTGTCTAATCTTCATGAAACTTTGTCAGAAGATTCATCCCAATAATATCTTGGACGAGTTCAATAAAGATGCCGGTTGGTTTGAAAAAAAAAAGCTGCCAAGGGCGGGGCATTTTTCTTTATACGGCTATAGTTAAACCACTCTAGAAGCCACATTTATTGTCCAATCTTCATGAAATATGGTCAGAAGATTTGTCTTATTGATATCTTGGATGAGTTCGAAAATGGTTACATTTGCTTGAAAAACATGGGTGCCAAAAGGTGGGGCATTTTTCCTTATATAGCTATATATGGCTATAGTAAAATCTTGTTAACACTCTAGAGACTACATTTATAGTCCAATCTTTATGAAACTCGGCAGAAGATTCATCCTAATAATATCTTGGATGAGTTCAAAAATGATGCCGGTTGTTGAAAAACATGGCCATCACGGGGGCGGGGCATTTTTCCCTATATGTTATAGTCCCACTTTTGTCAAATAACCCTGAAAATTAGGTTAAACAAGAAGATTACTCATATTTTAATTTATTAATGTGTCATATAATGAAAAAAAGCATTCTCTTTGCTCCATTATATTATTTTGTATGAAAAGTTGTTTTTCAGTGTCTTATTGTGATTGTATATTTATGATGCATAAAACATGAATACTTTTCACTGTCAAACTATCGTTCTTGCAATTTTATTTTCAGAAATAGCATTTTTTGTGAACACTTAATCTAGGGAATATATGCTTTTCTTATTGCAAACAAATGTTGTTGTTTTTTAAGTATAAATGACTTTTACTTTATTTCCAGACTGCCGAATGTTTGGTCAGGAAAAAACATCCCACAATGTTGCTACAGGCCCATGTTGCAGTTTATCGAGACTAGTCGTGAGACCCAGACTTCTGATTCATGGAGTGCAGCAAACATATCTGTGCGACTCAATCACTCCACTGTAAAGACCCGCACGACATTAAAATGGATATCATGCGACGTTTGCAAACGATGGCTGCATGAGGTCTGCGTCTCACAACCTACATCTCAAGATAGCTTTGTGTGTGATGTTTGTATTGCACAATATAATAGCGTGGGGATAAAAATAAAAAGGTAAAAATGAGCACTAAAATTGTGTGTGTACATGGTTTACCTGCATAAATAGTTTACAATTGCATATATATTTAAATTTAAGAACAAAAAAGTAAATGTTGAAAATGGTTCATGATAGTTCTATGTATATTGTTAAATCACTCATTTTAGGGCAATTCTAATTTTTTGTTTAAAAAGGCAATCTTACTCAACATCTGCGGATTTTAGGTGATATTGATACTGATTTTAAACCGATGTCATGTTTTATACAGATAACTTGAATGTACCGATAGTTTTCAATTCATTGCTTTGTAACTGAAATAATGAATTTTTTACCACCTTCCTGTTACTTTTAATTTAGTGTTTTGTGGAAAATGAGATTTTCATGTTAAAAAGTATGCATTATTCAAGATAGATTAAATCAAAGACAACTGTTGATACCTGCACATTGATTATATTTAATTCCTTATGTGTGTTATTTCCTATCCTTGACATGAATAAGTAAACATGTAAGAAACAATTTGTTTGCAGCTAGTTGTTACTGCATGTGTAATTTCTATTCAAAATGATGGTTTTAATAACATGTGATTCAATGAGAAATGCATTTCTCAACTGTAACATTTCTTAATTTATATATGAATCATATTTACTATATGTGCCCATGCATACATGTGCTTATTGTTGATGTCTTAATAAACCAAGAGTATATTATCAATATGTGTTGTTGCTTAAAAATATGTTTTTGTAACAGGAAGTGCTTTGGGGTCGATTAATCTGAGAACTCCACAAAATATTAATAAAATCCTTCTGTGCTTTTTAGTTCTGAAAACAGAAGTAGCCAGTTGGTATTACACATCTCCTAAACAAGTACAGCACAATGAAACTTAAGGTTCTATAATCCTTAATTTTTATAGCATCTTTATATCCACACAAAAATATGAATGATTGTGGTGCTCGGATTGCAAAACCACCTGTTTGGCAAAAAAAATAAATGCAAATGGTTAGATTATGATAAGTGCAAGAAAAAAAGAATAACTCTGGAGATAAAAGAATAACTCTGGAGATAATAATTGATATGATAATCATTGCGTGACAGAATCACAATTGACCTAGATATTTATTTATGTAGTGATATATTTTTCAATGAGTGCCTTAAGATTCCAAAAACATATTGACTTAAAATAAATAATCCCAATGGCGGAAATGATTTATCATTTCATGTTCATGAACCGGTTTTAAAATACTTTGTAGACTTTTCTGCTATGCGGTGAAGACTTTTAGACCACCTGATAAACATCAACTATAATTGCCATAGTTCAGTAACCGACTAAAGATATGCTTACATAATACTGATGACTGATGAATCTGTTGTGTCTTATATTCTCAATGCTACTTAAAATATTAAGTCCATTTCAACGTTTAGACTAATAATAAGCAAATTCGTTATATTGATATCCCCCGCCAAATAAATTTTGATTGTTGATGGGTGAAGAACTAACAGAAAAGTTTATTTGAAGGGTTGTACCCTTATCTCACTTATTTAAAAGTTACAACACAAAAAAACAGCGCAATAACTCTTATTTCAGAAAGCGACGTGTTATGGTTCTTGTGCATGGCACGTCTCCTCAGCTATATTTATACACCCATAAAGTTTCATGTTGAAAACTTATATTGAGTTTCTGAGACAAAGCCCTGAAAAGTTTGTGAGTGACTGCACTGACAGACAGACCGACGGTACGTTTAAGTATATTTAGCGTACCCGGGGTACATATAAGAATACTCAAGAGTACACGGGGAACTGTAATTTCAGCTCCCACAATGATAGACTATCAAGATCTCTCTGAAACTGAATAGTGTCAGCCAAATTTTTTATGGATCTGTACATGACACAGTCATCCGCAAATAGACGGACGTTTGACTTCACAGACGAAGGTAGATCATTAATGTAGAGCAGAAACAGAAGAGGCCCAAGAACTGATCCCTGGGGTACGCCAGAAATTACAGGGGCCATGGTGGAAGTTGCCCCATCTACAACAACCTGTTGACTACGGTTACCAAGAAAAGCTTTAATCCAAGAGTGTGTAGTGCCCGTGATGCCATAATGGGCTAGTTTCAGCAACAATCTACCGTGATGTACAACATCGAAGGCTTTGCTAAAATCCATGATGGCAACATCCATCTGGTCTCTCTGCATGGTAGAAGCTTAGTCATGGATAAAACCCACAAGTTGGGTTTCGCAAGACCGCCGTGCTCGAAAGCCATGTTGGTTGTCCACCAGGATATTAAAGTTGTCAAGATGGTCTAAGATGTTACTAACAACGATATGCTCCAGCAATTTACAAGCAATACATGTTAATGAGACAGGTCTATAATTACTAGCTTGGTACTTTTCCCCTATTTAGCTCATCTATTTTTTGAAAAAAAATTATGAGCTATTGTCATCACCTTGGCGTCGGCGTTGGCGTCCGGTTAAGTTTTGCGTTTAGGTCCACTTTTCACAGAAAGTATCAATGCTATTGCATTCAAACTTGGTACACTTACTTACTATCATGAGAGGACTGGGCAGGCAAAGTTAGAAAACTCTGGCGTGCGATTTGACAGAATTATGTGCCCTTTTTATACTTAGAAAATTGAAAATTTTGGTTAAGTTTTGCGTTTAGGTCCACTTTTCTCAGAAAGTATCAATGCTATTGCATTCAAACTTGGTACACTTACTAACTATCATGAGGGGACTGGGTAGGCACAGTTAGATAACTCTGGCGTGCATTTTTACAGAATTAAATGCCCTTTTTATACTTAGAAAATTGAAAATTTTGGTTAAGTTTTGTGTTTAGGTCCATTTTATTCCGTAAGTATAAAAGCTATTGCTTTCATACTTGCAACACTTACTAACTATCATAAGGGGACTGTGCAGGCTAAGTATTGTAACTCTGACTGGCATTTTGACAGAATTATGTGCCCTTTTTATACTTAGAAAATATAAACATTTGGTTAAGTTTTGTGTTTAGGTCCACTTTATTCCTACAGTATCAAAGCTATTGCTTTCATACTTGCAACACTTATTAACTATCATAAGGGGACTGTGCAGGCAAAGTTATGTAACTCTGACTGGCATTTGGACGGAATTATGGGCCCTTTATACTTAGAAAATTGAAAATTTGGTTAAGTTTTGTGTTTTGGTCCACTTTACCCCTAAATTATCATAGATATTGCTTTCATACTTGGAACACTAGCAAACTATCATAAGGGTACAGTAAAAGGACAAGTTGCATAACTCTGGATGTCATTTTTATGGAATTATGGCCCTTTTTTGACTTCGTAACTTTGAATATATGGTTAAATTTTGTGTTTCGATCCACTTTACTTCTTAAGCATCAAGGCTATTGCTTTCAAACTTCAAATACTTTCATGCTATCATGAGGTTACTGTACCTGGCAAGTTGAATTTTACCTTGACCTTTGAATGACCTTGACTCTCAAGGTCAAATTATTAATTTTTGCTAAAATTGCCATAACTTCTTTATTTATGATTAGATTTGATTGATACTTTGACAAAACTACTCTTACCTGACATACCACAATAGACTCCACCCAAACCATCCCCCGTGCCCCCCCTCCCCCCCTCCCCCGAATCCCCCCCCCCCTATTTTTTTTTTTAAGATCATCTCACAAATGACCACCACACCCTCACACTATACCCCCCCCACCCCCCAATTTTTTTATAACGGTTAAAAAACACAACTATTTATTTTTATTATGTTATGTTTGAAATACCCTCCAACCATCGCACCAAAAAATCACCCCCACCCCCCCCTCCCCCAACCTGAATCCCCCCCCCCCTAATTTTTTTTTTAAGATTATCTCACAAATTACCACCACACCCTCACACTATATCCCCCCCACCTCACCCCCCCATTTTTTTTTTAAGATCATCTCACAAATTACCACCACAACCTCACACTGGCCCCCACCTCACCCAACCCCCAATTTTTTTTTAAACGGTTAAAAAACACAAATAATTATTTTTATTATTTTATGTTTGAAATACCGTCCAAACATCACACCAAAGAATCCCATCAAACCCCCCCCCCCCCCCACCATACCCCCCCCTCCCCGATTTTTTTTTTTTTTTTGCATTTTTTTTACACATTTTTGGGAGATAATGTAATAAATGTCCACACCCCAACACTATACACCCCTCTTCACTCCACCCCTCCCTCCTTTGTGATTAAAAATGAGTGTCCCTTCACCTTTAAAAAGAAAATAGATGAGCAGTCTGCACCCCCGCAAGGCGGTGCTCTTGTTTTAAAAATAGGAGCTACAAAAGCCATGGACAAGTCCGAAGGGACAGAACCAGAAATAAGTGATTCGTTAAAAAGAATTGTAAAAATAGGTGCAATTTCATTTGCACATTCCCGTAAGATTCTGGGTTTGATTTGGTCTGGCCCTGCGGCCTTGTAAGGATTCAGTTTGAGTAGGAGTTTCTTAACACCATTTACCGTAATATTAATTGATGGCATGTTTTTATACGGGCTATTACCAAGATCTGGATATGAGCTGTTTGTGTCATTAGTAAAAACAGAAGAAAATTGTTTATTTAAGACTTCAGCTTTTTCCTTGGGGTTAGATTTTAAGACCCCATCATCCCTTAAGGGTGCTACACCACATGAGTCATTTTTTAAGCTTTTTATGAACCCCAAAAACGTTTAGTTGTCCCATGTTTATGTTCTGTTTCATCACATATTATGTTGTTCATGTAGTCCCAGTAAGAGTTACGAATTTTCTTTTGTATGCATGATCTGATCTTCTTAATTTTTGGAAGTAAAGTGTAATTTTTAGTCCTTTTCATTTTGCTATAAGTCTGGTCACGTTTTTTCATTAACTTTTTAATGTCAGAATTCAGCCATGGTAGATGCTGCTTGCCATAAACAGTTTTAGTTGGTATGTATTTTTCAACAAGTGTGTTAAGACAGACTTTGAATTTGTCCCAAAGCTGCTGGACATTCATATCATTAATATTGTTTACATCTATAATGGCTTATTCTAAAAATAAATGCTGCTCGAGCAGCATATTACTGCTCGAGCGGGAAATTTGCATTTGCATTTAAATGCTGCTCGACCAGTAAATTGCTGCTCAAGCAGCATTTAAAAGCTGCTCGAGCAGCATTTTTTTTGCTCGAGAAGAAGTTAAAGTTTCGACCCCTTTGGTGCGCCATAAATAAATGCCTGCTGATCCAGAGTGAACGATTCCGGGACTGACCAACCGTGAGCTTACGTTGATACCTGCCGGGTTAGATTGCAATGCATTTAAAGAGAGGCCACGATTCGCCTGCTGGAACGATTTATTCCGTAAATCAATTTACGGAGGATTCCGTAGATAGTCGATGTATCACGATTATGTAAGTGAGGTCATGATTCACCTGCTCGATCTACGTATTGTTTGAAACGTAATGCTCTAACATGTTAAAAGGCCAATTCAGACGTAAAAAAATGAAATGATAATATTTGGTTTAAAACACAATCCGGATAGGTTACACCAATCCATATATTCAATAAAATATACTAGTGCTCAGAATGCATTATGGTATCCATTACTAAATATGAGAACACCGCCTTTGAAGTTTTAAAGCTCACGTACTGACAATGTTCAAAATAATATTTAGGGACACACACAGACTGTATTGATTTCTATAATAAAGTGAGCTGCTGGTGTATCCATTTAGTCTTGTTATTGTAGATAAAATAGTTAAACGCTCAACACGCAGTTTACACCGTTGCAAAACGCATTGCTGAATCCCATGCATATAAATTCACGCAGGGTATAAATTGTGTTTACGCTATAATACGCAAAATATATAGTAAATTAAATGACCTGTTCATATCAATGCGATAACGTTTTGTAGATTCCACGCTTTCTATTTCGTGCAGTTGTGTTATTTTTCATTTATACGAAAATCCATTTATTCATGTGAGCCTATTCTCCGGAAATTTTCTTAAGATATTTTTCGGCAATTACAAAGGTCAACTTAGGTTACAGTCTGGGAGAGACAGCTTCGCCGACAAAAACTGAATAAAAACACACACGCGCGCAAGTTTACACGCGGACATCTTTGTAAAGATTCATCACTGAATACTTTACTCTGAATGCTAACATACAAACGTTCATTTGCAAGTCTATATGCGCCCCCCCCCCATCCACACCCTTGCAGAAAATTCGCCCCTTTAATTAAACTGAAGAAAAAACAATATACTTTAGTACAGTGGACTTTGCAAATGCCTTAAGTGCCACAACCCTCGAGATGTTTCCGTCTCCTCTTGACGACTGGTCGTGATACATCAACTATCTGCTGAATCCGCCAACAACTATTTAATATACACTACCAAGGCTCAAGGGATACAAGTTATAAAACAGCTTCACACTCAATTCTAGAAATAAATACAGTTTATGTGTGTCACTCAATATTATTTTGCACATTGTCAGCACCCGAGCTTGTATTCTTCAAAGGCTATGTTATTTTTTATTTATGACTGCCATATTGCATTATGTGCGCTAATCTATTTTATATGCATTGTTGTAAGTTATCCGGATAGTTTTTAAACACAATATATTCCTATCTTTTTTCCAAATTGGCCTTTAAGCATGTTAAAGCATAACGTTTCAAACAATAGGTAGATCAAGCAGGCGAATCGCTACCTCATTTAAACAATCGTGGTACATCGACTATCTCCGGAATCCTCCAAATTGATTTATGGAATAAGTCGTCTGCTGATCCAGAGTGCTCACATAAAATGCTCGACATTACATCGACCCGCATGTTATCAAGGTTACAATATACTAAAATATTTTGGAGTGCAATGCTATACTCTCTAAAAACATGAACATCATTTATAAGAAGACACAATTCTCTGTAGGGGCACTTGCCATGGCTTTATTTTAGAATGTTTCTTTGTGCATGTGGTAGGGAAAACATTGATGTTTAACAGAAATGCACTCTTTTGCTTGAAGGTTGGAGACTACATGAGACTTTGACAGATGGCGGGAAACCCTTCTCAACTGGTACGAAGCCGGCAAATAGATGGCCATAAAACAGTGACCGCTGATTCGCGTCGAGTTCTTTCTTGCATAACGTATGACCCCCCTTTTTTATTGTTTAAATCATTGCGGCTTGGAATGCTCTTTAAGAAAAGGTATGGTTATGGGGATGTCTATGCGCAAAAGTTTGACTTGATTTTTTGTTAAAGTTATTGCTTTCACATTGAATTTGTGTAGGAAATCTTTTAGTATATTGTGACCTAAACTAACTTTAGGTAAAAATGAAATATCATCTGCAAGTGCAAAATATGACTGTGAAAGCTGATTTTTTGTCATTTCTTAGCAAAAGAGAAGAATATAAGTGCATTAAATGCATGAATTCAGATTATTTGACCTGGAATAGTTGTTTTTCAAGTTGACCCCCACCCTTATATAGCTGAATAAGGGCTAAATTGCTTTCCGACTTAAATTCAAAGGCATTTTGGTTGACCGTGTAGCGTTAATGTGCAACATGAAGTCAGAATTCAACGCCAGGGACTCCGTGATCCAGTAACGCAACAATAGCTTGTGCGTAAAGCATGAACATTCAAACAGAGCCCCATTTCACCGACATGAAATGGCGGACATTTTTACAGTTTGGACAGTGCAGCAGACGCTTAACTGAGCCAGCTTTCATATTTAGTTCAATCATGAACATAACAAGCTTTATCACTTGCTATGATTCATAGAAATACACATAAAATACATAAATGCATTTTCTTTTTTCATTTTATACCTATTTTTTTGGGGTATTTTGACCTTTTCAGGTAGAGAAATGTCTGGGACTTAGCCGAGGGCAACTGGAGAAGGGTTGTTGATGGCAAAACAGGCAATAATACTAAATTATTATCATGTACACAAGCAAATAAGCATAGTTATGATGTTTAAGGTGTGAAATACTGTCATAATATGGTTTGTGGTCACTCAAATCCTTGCCGTCGTGCAATTCCCCGTGCAGTTTGTATTGATAGCTCCGCGTCCTGACACGTAAAGCTCGTGCTTTGTTGGCAGCAGAAGTTGGCACTTAACAGGTTTATCCTTGCTCCTAAGCATGTATGCAGTACATCTGAGTTGATATGCTACTTGTAACCCTACAATTAGCTTGTGTTTGGTATTGTTTCCTCACAATATGCTTACAGTCATGGTCCCGGCTTGAAAGGATGTGGCGTCCGACTTAAACATAGGATTGTTGTAGCAAGTGTCCCCTTCATCATTTACCTTAGAGGGATCTTTTTGCCAAAATTTGGCATTTCAGCAACCAGTTTTGTTTTTTATTTGGTACATGCTTCTCTCATTCAGTGATTTAAGGGAAGTATTGACCTTATTCGCTTGTCTTTGCATACAAAGGTGACATGGATCAATGATATTTGTTGTGTTGAGAATTCTGCGGGAAGCTGTGTCCCCAAAAGAAGTACCAGAAACCCCTTCCAGGAAGCTTGCATTGATCTGAACTGCCTTTCTGCCCCTGTTACAACATGAAACCTCATTTCTAAGCTTATAATGCTTTCCTACATGTGTGTGTCTTGTTCATTTTAACCTTTCCTTCCATTCTAAACCCCAAAAATGAGCATTTTTGTCTTTGGCTCGGTTATGAAGCGCCATTTTGACCAGATTGCCACCATCAAAATAGTCAAAAGTACTTATTTTGTGCCCAAAATATGAAATTTTGTATTCTCTTCAACCTCTTAATGAGAGCTGGCAGTGAATATTGACCATCTTCTTCAGTTTAAAGGCACCCATGACATTATATGCTAGAATATATAATTGGCAGCTGGTAAACAAATTGGCTCCGAGCAACAAGGCGCTTTCAAGATTTTACACTTTTATTGGTGCGAAACAACAAGTTATTGGAAGCTTATGGATTTCTACACTTCAAAGTATCTTTGATCTTTCATTTTCACCAATTTGCTTATTGTCTGTGATGAAATTGGATTTTTTTTGCTTTGAAATTGACATTTTTGGGGTGATTTAAAAAAAAAAGAACAAAAAAGGCATTATCAAAATTGCTTTGAGTGAAAATATCTAACAAATTCATTCATTCCCCACCCCGCATAAGCCCCACGTGCCTGTCCATTTGGTTTGTTTTGGTATTTTGTTGCATATATTGAACACAACAACTTTAAATCTTAAAGGGACATTTAAGCTTTAACAGGCCTAAAATTGCCTTCTTCGGACCGAAAACACCCGCGTGTGAAAATATGATATAAAATGGCCAAATGGACAGATAATCCAGCCAAACCTAATATTTTGCTGCAATATGCATAGGAAGATAATAATATGCAAGAAAAACACATTTTAATCAGAATAAATTTCTCCTTTAGGTTACAATATACTAAAATATTTTGGAGTGCAATGCTATACTCTCTAAAAACATGAACATCATTTATAAGAAGACACAATTCTCTGTAGGGGCACTTGCCATGGCTTTATTTTAGAATGTTTCTTTGTGCATGTGGTAGGGAAAACATTGATGTTTAACAGAAATGCACTCTTTTGCTTGAAGGTTGGAGACTACATGAGACTTTGACAGATGGCGGGAAACCCTTCTCAACTGGTACGAAGCCGGCAAATAGATGGCCATAAAACAGTGACCGCTGATTCGCGTCGAGTTCTTTCTTGCATAACGTATGACCCCCCTTTTTTATTGTTTAAATCATTGCGGCTTGGAATGCTCTTTAAGAAAAGGTATGGTTATGGGGATGTCTATGCGCAAAAGTTTGACTTGATTTTTTGTTAAAGTTATTGCTTTCACATTGAATTTGTGTAGGAAATCTTTTAGTATATTGTGACCTAAACTAACTTTAGGTAAAAATGAAATATCATCTGCAAGTGCAAAATATGACTGTGAAAGCTGATTTTTGGTCATTTCTTAGCAAAAGAGAAGAATATAAGTGCATTAAATGCATGAATTCAGATTATTTGACCTGGAATAGTTGTTTTTCAAGTTGACCCCCACCCTTATATAGCTGAATAAGGGCTAAATTGCTTTCCGACTTAAATTCAAAGGCATTTTGGTTGACCGTGTAGCGTTAATGTGCAACATGAAGTCAGAATTCAACGCCAGGGACTCCGTGATCCAGTAACGCAACAATAGCTTGTGCGTAAAGCATGAACATTCAAACAGAGCCCCATTTCACCGACATGAAATGGCGGACATTTTTACAGTTTGGACAGTGCAGCAGACGCTTAACTGAGCCAGCTTTCATATTTAGTTCAATCATGAACATAACAAGCTTTATCACTTGCTATGATTCATAGAAATACACATAAAATACATAAATGCATTTTCTTTTTTCATTTTATACCTATTTTTTTGGGGTATTTTGACCTTTTCAGGTAGAGAAATGTCTGGGACTTAGCCGAGGGCAACTGGAGAAGGGTTGTTGATGGCAAAACAGGCAATAATACTAAATTATTATCATGTACACAAGCAAATAAGCATAGTTATGATGTTTAAGGTGTGAAATACTGTCATAATATGGTTTGTGGTCACTCAAATCCTTGCCGTCGTGCAATTCCCCGTGCAGTTTGTATTGATAGCTCCGCGTCCTGACACGTAAAGCTCGTGCTTTGTTGGCAGCAGAAGTTGGCACTTAACAGGTTTATTCTTGCTCCTAAGCATGTATGCAGTACATCTGAGTTGATATGCTACTTGTAACCCTACAATTAGCTTGTGTTTGGTATTGTTTCCTCACAATATGCTTACAGTCATGGTCCCGGCTTGAAAGGATGTGGCGTCCGACTTAAACATAGGATTGTTGTAGCAAGTGTCCCCTTCATCATTTACCTTAGAGGGATCTTTTTGCCAAAATTTGGCATTTCAGCAACCAGTTTTGTTTTTTATTTGGTACATGCTTCTCTCATTCAGTGATTTAAGGGAAGTATTGACCTTATTCGCTTGTCTTTGCATACAAAGGTGACATGGATCAATGATATTTGTTGTGTTGAGAATTCTGCGGGAAGCTGTGTCCCCAAAAGAAGTACCAGAAACCCCTTCCAGGAAGCTTGCATTGATCTGAACTGCCTTTCTGCCCCTGTTACAACATGAAACCTCATTTCTAAGCTTATAATGCTTTCCTACATGTGTGTGTCTTGTTCATTTTAACCTTTCCTTCCATTCTAAACCCCAAAAATGAGCATTTTTGTCTTTGGCTCGGTTATGAAGCGCCATTTTGACCAGATTGCCACCATCAAAATAGTCAAAAGTACTTATTTTGTGCCCAAAATATGAAATTTTGTATTCTCTTCAACCTCTTAATGAGAGCTGGCAGTGAATATTGACCATCTTCTTCAGTTTAAAGGCACCCATGACATTATATGCTAGAATATATAATTGGCAGCTGGTAAACAAATTGGCTCCGAGCAACAAGGCGCTTTCAAGATTTTACACTTTTATTGGTGCGAAACAACAAGTTATTGGAAGCTTATGGATTTCTACACTTCAAAGTATCTTTGATCTTTCATTTTCACCAATTTGCTTATTGTCTGTGATGAAATTGGATTTTTTTTGCTTTGAAATTGACATTTTTGGGGTGATTTAAAAAAAAAAGAACAAAAAAGGCATTATCAAAATTGCTTTGAGTGAAAATATCTAACAAATTCATTCATTCCCCACCCCGCATAAGCCCCACGTGCCTGTCCATTTGGTTTGTTTTGGTATTTTGTTGCATATATTGAACACAACAACTTTAAATCTTAAAGGGACATTTAAGCTTTAACAGGCCTAAAATTGCCTTCTTCGGACCGAAAACACCCGCGTGTGAAAATATGATATAAAATGGCCAAATGGACAGATAATCCAGCCAAACCTAATATTTTGCTGCAATATGCATAGGAAGATAATAATATGCAAGAAAAACACATTTTAATCAGAATAAATTTCTCCTTTAGGTTACAATATACTAAAATATTTTGGAGTGCAATGCTATACTCTCTAAAAACATGAACATCATTTATAAGAAGACACAATTCTCTGTAGGGGCACTTGCCATGGCTTTATTTTAGAATGTTTCTTTGTGCATGTGGTAGGGAAAACATTGATGTTTAACAGAAATGCACTCTTTTGCTTGAAGGTTGGAGACTACATGAGACTTTGACAGATGGCGGGAAACCCTTCTCAACTGGTACGAAGCCGGCAAATAGATGGCCATAAAACAGTGACCGCTGATTCGCGTCGAGTTCTTTCTTGCATAACGTATGACCCTCCTTTTTTATTGTTTAAATCATTGCGGCTTGGAATGCTCTTTAAGAAAAGGTATGGTTATGGGGATGTCCCTTGTCAAAAAATAACCCACTTTCATACCAAAACACACTTAAACCAACATAGAACTGTGTTTTTTCTGAGTTTTTCTTGGTGGAAGTTGGTTTTTGCTAATAAAAGTGAGTTTTATGTGCGCTAAACTGTGCTTAACTGAGTTTGAAGTTGGTTATTTCAAGAAGATGTGTGTTTAAGCGAGTTGTTTTCTGTAAGAAGTCGGTTTTTTGTGTGTCAAAAGTGAGCCTTTTTATTTATGAGTTGGTTTATGTGTGTTTAAGTGTGTCTTTTTGTTTTATAAGCGAGTCTTTTACAACAGAAGTTGGTCTTTTTTTAAACAGAAGTGGGTTTAAGCGAGTTTAAATTGGTCTTTTTGTTAATAAGTTAAGAGCTGCAATGAGGCTTAAAGACTCACTTTAACACACTTTTCAACAAGTTGGTCTTTTGTTTATTAATATATCTCATCAATGAAACAATAATTCTTCAACTGGGTCTTTGTTTGATGTTTATAGCCATAAATAATACAAGTCAATTGTAAAGGGGCTTTTTTACAGCTTGTTTGCCATTGTCCCTATTGTACATTTGTGTGCTCCCCATAATTTTTAGGGAATATTGGATGAAAATGGCTCTTTCAGAATATCACAGGTTCACAGATGGACAACAAGTATCACTGACAAAAACTATAACAATGGTCAAGCTTATTTTTTTACATGAAAATGAAAGAGTTTGTGTTTCACTTTGAAATTTTTCTTTATGTTTGTTTTTATTATAAACAATATCTTATGATTGTTTTATGTCTTAATTTTAAAAAAAACTTTTTTTTACACAATCTTATCTGATTGTTTACATTTGTTTAAAACAGTATTTACTTGTTAAATCTGCATATTTAAATTATTATGGTATTGAAAACATTATTTTGGAAATAATCTATTTATTTTTGTACATAAGTTATGCAAGATTTTGATATTTTCATATGATACCATCATATCCATTTTCTTAATTTGCAATAAAATAATAAAATGCCAAACATGACCTGTGTTACATAAACTGTCAACAAAATAACAAGACAATACCTAAAAACACCCTTATTTCACACCACTAATAATAAACAGATAACAATCTGTCAGACATTCAGAGCTAAACAGGGTACTGATTATCTAGGGGTAGATAAGGCTACTGATGGGGTTTGCCTAGAGATAAGGCTGTGTGGAATGAGATATGAGGCTTTTGATTGGCTAGGAAGAAAACAACAACTTTTGAAAAACAAGCTGGTGTCAGCAATTGAATATTGAGCTAACTTTAATTCAGCAACATTAATATAAAGAAGTGAAAGATTGTAATGGTGAAATTCTGTCAGCATGAAGTATTGTGTGATGAAAACAATGTGTTTTTTTACTGCAATGTGGAAATCAACAATAAGTTGGTTGGAAAGGAGGTTGAACTGCCTGTTGTTGTTTTTTGAATACTGAGGAACAGTTTTAACAGGTTTGTATTGTCATTTCTTCATCCCTTTTTTAATTTAGTTTATTGAATTAATTATGATCATTATCATATTTATGTATTGTCACTAGGAAATGTAAATGGATAAGTTATTGTATTGCAATTTAAAGGAAAAACAACACAATTTGAAGCAAAAATAGATAAACTTACACATGAAAAAGTGTAAATGTTGTGTACAGTGAATAATTATGGTTGTGTTTCGTGGTTATTGTCATCTTTAATTTTATTTATAGCTATTTCTGGTTATTACTGAACGGATTTCTTTCCCTCATACTTACAGGGGGGCACGCGTATACGGGAGCTTACCGCATTTAAGTGAGAAAGTCGTTGCAAAACTTCAAAGATGGCGTCGTTTAAGTGTTTTTCATGAAGGAGTAGCGGATATTTTCACCCGGTAAGCCAGTTTATATTTATATTTCTTTTAAATGAATAAGCCCTTTCGGCTCTACGGTGTTTGTGCTCCCCTCGGTTTTTTGTTTCAATACCGTAGACGTCGGAATAAAAAGTTATTGAAGCAAAACCATCGACAAATTTGTTGTTTAATTTCTTGACCTGAGATGTTGGATGTTCGAATATCATTTTCTCTCATAATAAACAGTATTTGTGCATGTGTACAGTAAAATATTACATAAATCACGAATATTTTATTATCTCGACGCGTTGTTATGTCTATTAATTCATTTAATGCCGAATTATAGCGGGTTAACCCCCATTTTTGGAACTAAACTTCCTTTTAAGCACATTTTGGGACCTGACTTCCAAATGATAAACAGTTCTTTTCTATGTTAGAAGGTTTTATGCGAAATAACTTTCGTGAATGAATTCCGCATTGGTGCGAATGTCTTGGAATACATTTTCACTTCAAGAAATCAAGAGTTATCTTTTTTTCTATTAATTGTTATATTATTAATTTTTATTATTATATGTTTTATCGCGTACTTAATGCTAACATTTAGTGTGTGTAATATAAGACATTCGATGGTATTATTAACACAGTGTAATTCTTACCTGTTTATTTTAACACATATGGGCATACTTATTTTTGAATATGCATCCAACGGAATACTATGCTTACTATTTTCAGATATCAAGACGCCAGTTATATATGTTGAGGATGCCAAGATTAAAAAAGACGGCGTAACGAAGTGTGTACCGCTCTAGAATGCGATAGGTACATGAAAACCCACCAATCAAACAAAAACGATTACGTCGAATTACCTTGCCAAACAATCACATATACGTGCAATAAAAGTGTAATGAAAAACAGAAGAGGGTTAAGCCGGTTTGATACTAGTATAAGGTTGATGTAACCAATTACTGCCGACCCGTTGTTGCGATTCGGAATACATGAAGCAATTTGGAATACCTGACATCTGCTTAGACGATGCATATCGGTGGATGTTTTTTTAATGAAAACTTTAATATTAATTGTTTATTTAATACAATGACATTTGACGCGTTTTACCATAACGATACTGATACATGTATGGGACTTTGATGTGACACATTTTGGACGCCCTTCTTTTAAACCAGTTCTGAGTTGGTCACTATATTATAATCGCAAAAAGTGAATTTGTAGTGGATAGAAAGATTTGTGCAAATGCAATACCCAATATGATTTCCGTAGAAGTGATCAATATAATTGCTATACATGTATGTTTTTTCTCTTTTATACCTATGTGAATACATATTATTTATGACTGTTGTATTGAGGGAATAAAGTATTGGTTCACTTAGAAAGATTATTTCGTTTGTTCCTAACATTGACTTCTAATCATAAGTAATGTTAATATGTCAAATGCATAACGAATTAAATCCGACCCAAATCTTTGTTTATCATGTATGTAAGTGCTGAATACAATTGAAAATTTATGCAGAGACATCATAGGAAGAAATGACGTAACACATATAATGGTTTATTTTCATAACAAAGCGAGAAACTAGCACCATGACATATACGGAATAAAACGTGTAAGTAAGTAGCACACATAGCAATGTCAGACGTGTCTATGTAGACTTTATAAATAAAACAAAAACACTACAAACATCAGCTGTACATCTTTTGTTTGGTTCGTGTTTTTTATTTGCTGTTTTAGCCCGGCTCTGTTGAAGGATTCTTTCTTGAATATTCTACATTTAAACTCATGTGGTCTATGAATGGGGCATGGTATCACAATCCTCCCCTGATGTAAAATTCCTCATTACATATACTGCACTGAAAGATGCACTTATTTCGCCCTTTAACCTGCATCATCTGAAAAGACAGTAAAAGAATGGTTAAAAAAAGTTCATAGCAGAATAAGGTCGACACGTCATAAAATACATAAAATTAATTATAATATTACTGAAAGGGCTGATAAACGTTCTATTATCTCGTACATCAGTCACCACAAAACCCATCTTCTTGAAAATAGGTGAATTGATTCAATTGGTCGGCACGGTAACGTGATTAAGAAAACACTTATATTGCACCACGTAACATGCGATAAAACTATAATATTGAAGTACACATATACACTTTATTTAAGATGTGTAGGTATATCATGTCTCTTTTACATATGAAAGAGCTGTTTGTCATTTGGAAGACAGGTCCCAAAATGTGCATAAAAGGAAGTCAGTTCCAAATAAGGGGGTTAAACCAATAATGTTTGCCAATAAATTAATTATCAGTGATAAAACGGCGTCGGTAGAATGAAATAATCATGATTTTATTTATATTTTACTGTTCACGTGTGTCAATACTGTGTATTATGAGAAAAATTGATATTTGTACATCCCATTTCTCGAACGTCACGTAAGAAGACAACATATTTGTGGACGGTTTTCCTTCAATAACTTTTTTATCCCGACGTCTACGATCTTGAAACAAAAAACCGAGGGAAGCACAAACACCGAAGAGCCGAAACGGCGTATTCATTTAAAAGAATTATAAATACAAAGGGGCTTACCGGGTGAAAATATCCTCCCTTCCTTTAAGAAAATCCAACAAACGACGCCATCTTTGAAGTTTTGCAACAACTTTCTCACTTAAACGCGGTAAGCTCCCGTATACGCGTGCCCCCCTGACTTAATTAGAACTTATATATTTTATTTTTAATTTTGAAGGTTAAACTCTTGCCACAAGGCAAAATTGACATTGATGGGAAGATCCTTTGGAAAGAATGTGCATCATAGCCTGCCTGATGTTGGACTTTTATACCTGGTTTTTACCCTGCACGAGCTGGCAAACTTGAGGGGAACAAGAGTGGGAAAACCTCGCCCTGTCCTTGACCAAGAAAGCTCGATTTGTTGAGAGGTAAACTATACAGGTTATTGCATTTACAATGCCACCGGACCACACAGCCAAATGAGACCACGCATCTTGGTACATTTTCAAACTGCATTTTCTACCAAACGCAATTTCTTTTAATAATTGATGAAAAGTGCTAAGTCACATGTGATCACGGGATTAAAATTTCAAAAATAAACAAACAAAAACAACAAGCAAATAACTTAAATTTATTATTATTAAAGCAACAAGATTACCATAACAGCAATATTTCATAGTTAAGTGGAACGAAAACATAACCAATCAACATGTTTGAAGAATGCCTTGCCCTTTTGAAAGTGATATGGTATTAATCCTTTGCAGATCAACTGGCGTAAGAGATGCTCAAGAGGAGAAGGACACAAGCAGCATCAATGGTACATGTCGCTCCAGCGCCTGCTTTCCAGGTCTCTCTACCAGCTGCTTTCCAGGTCCCTCCACCCGCCAAGATCAGGTCTAGGTCCCTGCTTGGCTGCTGTCCAGGTCCCCTAGCGGTCAAGGTCTCTCCAGTGGCTTCTGTGCAGGTCCCAACACCGTATGCCGTCAAGGTCCCTCCATACGCTGAAATCCAGGTTCCTCATTCCACTGCGGTTCAGGTACCTCCAACAGCTGAGATCCAGGTCTCTGCAGCAGCTGCCGTCTAAATACTCCACCCGCAGTGGTCCACTGCGGTCAACCTTTTGCTTTAAAATCTTCCATAAATGTCTGTTATTGTATAATGTATTGTAAAAATAATCTGTTTGTATTAATTTGCGGTGTACTATTTTTGTCATATAAACATAATTTTCGTACACATTGTGTTTTTTCCCTTTTAACCACATGGGGCTTATAATGAACTGTTGTAATTGCTTCACAAAAACCATTTTTTCTACAACATATCAGTCCAAAAAAAAAAAACATTCACACTGCAAAATCCCACCAAAGGCTCACAAAAAACCTACTTTCTTAAAAAAAACTCACTAAAACACTGTTAAAACCCACAAAAATCAACATACACAGATAAAATACTGTTAATAACTAGCTTTAAAGCGAGTTAAAAGCATGTTTTCACTGTGATAAAAACTAAGAAAGGCGTGCTTTCAGCTGACTTTTCGCTCACTTAAAAACCGTGTTTAGCCTGCTTACAGCTCACATAAAAAAAAACACTTTTTACCCACTTAAAACCGACTCCACAGACAGAAGTAGGTCTAAGCATGTTTTAAAAACCTCAAAAAACCAACTTGTAGAAAATCATTCTCACTTTAAACCCACTTAAGATGGTTAAAAAACCCACTATGTTGGTTTAAAGCCAGTTAAACCAAGATTTAACTCAGAAAAAACCAAGTCGGTAAGCTAAAAAACCCAGTCGGTAAGCTAAAAGCGTGTCTGAAAAACCCGCTTTTAGCACAGTGCAAATACCGCAAAGTTAAACACAGCTGCCTGAAGAAAACTCACTTTAAACCCACTTAAGACGGTTAAAAAACCCACTATGTTGGCTTTAAGCGAGTTAAACCAAGATTCAACTCAGATAAAACCAAGTCGGTAAGCAAAAAGTGTGTTTAAAAGACTTCTTTTAGCTCGGTGCCAATACCGCAGGGTTAAACCAAGTTTAAAACTGGGTTATAACCGGATTTTGATCACTTTTTTGACAAGGGGTCTATGCGCAAAAGTTTGACTTGATTTTTTGTTAAAGTTATTGCTTTCACATTGAATTTGTGTAGGAAATCTTTTAGTATATTGTGACCTAAACTAACTTTAGGTAAAAATGAAATATCATCTGCAAGTGCAAAATATGACTGTGAAAGCTGATTTTTGGTCATTTCTTAGCAAAAGAGAAGAATATAAGTGCATTAAATGCATGAATTCAGATTATTTGACCTGGAATAGTTGTTTTTCAAGTTGACCCCCACCCTTATATAGCTGAATAAGGGCTAAATTGCTTTCCGACTTAAATTCAAAGGCATTTTGGTTGACCGTGTAGCGTTAATGTGCAACATGAAGTCAGAATTCAACGCCAGGGACTCCGTGATCCAGTAACGCAACAATAGCTTGTGCGTAAAGCATGAACATTCAAACAGAGCCCCATTTCACCGACATGAAATGGCGGACATTTTTACAGTTTGGACAGTGCAGCAGACGCTTAACTGAGCCAGCTTTCATATTTAGTTCAATCATGAACATAACAAGCTTTATCACTTGCTATGATTCATAGAAATACACATAAAATACATAAATGCATTTTCTTTTTTCATTTTATACCTATTTTTTTGGGGTATTTTGACCTTTTCAGGTAGAGAAATGTCTGGGACTTAGCCGAGGGCAACTGGAGAAGGGTTGTTGATGGCAAAACAGGCAATAATACTAAATTATTATCATGTACACAAGCAAATAAGCATAGTTATGATGTTTAAGGTGTGAAATACTGTCATAATATGGTTTGTGGTCACTCAAATCCTTGCCGTCGTGCAATTCCCCGTGCAGTTTGTATTGATAGCTCCGCGTCCTGACACGTAAAGCTCGTGCTTTGTTGGCAGCAGAAGTTGGCACTTAACAGGTTTATCCTTGCTCCTAAGCATGTATGCAGTACATCTGAGTTGATATGCTACTTGTAACCCTACAATTAGCTTGTGTTTGGTATTGTTTCCTCACAATATGCTTACAGTCATGGTCCCGGCTTGAAAGGATGTGGCGTCCGACTTAAACATAGGATTGTTGTAGCAAGTGTCCCCTTCATCATTTACCTTAGAGGGATCTTTTTGCCAAAATTTGGCATTTCAGCAACCAGTTTTGTTTTTTATTTGGTACATGCTTCTCTCATTCAGTGATTTAAGGGAAGTATTGACCTTATTCGCTTGTCTTTGCATACAAAGGTGACATGGATCAATGATATTTGTTGTGTTGAGAATTCTGCGGGAAGCTGTGTCCCCAAAAGAAGTACCAGAAACCCCTTCCAGGAAGCTTGCATTGATCTGAACTGCCTTTCTGCCCCTGTTACAACATGAAACCTCATTTCTAAGCTTATAATGCTTTCCTACATGTGTGTGTCTTGTTCATTTTAACCTTTCCTTCCATTCTAAACCCCAAAAATGAGCATTTTTGTCTTTGGCTCGGTTATGAAGCGCCATTTTGACCAGATTGCCACCATCAAAATAGTCAAAAGTACTTATTTTGTGCCCAAAATATGAAATTTTGTATTCTCTTCAACCTCTTAATGAGAGCTGGCAGTGAATATTGACCATCTTCTTCAGTTTAAAGGCACCCATGACATTATATGCTAGAATATATAATTGGCAGCTGGTAAACAAATTGGCTCCGAGCAACAAGGCGCTTTCAAGATTTTACACTTTTATTGGTGCGAAACAACAAGTTATTGGAAGCTTATGGATTTCTACACTTCAAAGTATCTTTGATCTTTCATTTTCACCAATTTGCTTATTGTCTGTGATGAAATTGGATTTTTTTTGCTTTGAAATTGACATTTTTGGGGTGATTTAAAAAAAAAAGAACAAAAAAGGCATTATCAAAATTGCTTTGAGTGAAAATATCTAACAAATTCATTCATTCCCCACCCCGCATAAGCCCCACGTGCCTGTCCATTTGGTTTGTTTTGGTATTTTGTTGCATATATTGAACACAACAACTTTAAATCTTAAAGGGACATTTAAGCTTTAACAGGCCTAAAATTGCCTTCTTCGGACCGAAAACACCCGCGTGTGAAAATATGATATAAAATGGCCAAATGGACAGATAATCCAGCCAAACCTAATATTTTGCTGCAATATGCATAGGAAGATAATAATATGCAAGAAAAACACATTTTAATCAGAATAAATTTCTCCTTTAGGTTACAATATACTAAAATATTTTGGAGTGCAATGCTATACTCTCTAAAAACATGAACATCATTTATAAGAAGACACAATTCTCTGTAGGGGCACTTGCCATGGCTTTATTTTAGAATGTTTCTTTGTGCATGTGGTAGGGAAAACATTGATGTTTAACAGAAATGCACTCTTTTGCTTGAAGGTTGGAGACTACATGAGACTTTGACAGATGGCGGGAAACCCTTCTCAACTGGTACGAAGCCGGCAAATAGATGGCCATAAAACAGTGACCGCTGATTCGCGTCGAGTTCTTTCTTGCATAACGTATGACCCCCCTTTTTTATTGTTTAAATCATTGCGGCTTGGAATGCTCTTTAAGAAAAGGTATGGTTATGGGGATGTCTATGCGCAAAAGTTTGACTTGATTTTTTGTTAAAGTTATTGCTTTCACATTGAATTTGTGTAGGAAATCTTTTAGTATATTGTGACCTCAAGGTCAGTTCGCGGTCAGTCTGCCCCGGAATCGTTCACTCTGGATCAGCAGACGATTTATTTCTTCAGTCTGCATATCTTACGGAGGAGTCCGGAGATAGACGATATATTACGAATGGGAATCGTTATTTCAACACTATCGAGTTAACTTAGGCGAACTGGAATTATATTTTGAAGGTGAACTATAATTATATTTTGACCAGAAATACCTTATATGAAGATATGCGGCGTATTTAATTACCATGCACACAGTGCATTCCAATAATGGATTCTTTACATTCTTTCAACAATGATATTATAAATAATATTTATGATTGGTTTAATAAAAATTATTTCACCAACGTAAGCAATACGTTAAGCATGACCCCGGTGACTTCCGACACTATCAATAATCGAATCAAATAATAATGTCCGACAAACCACTTAGCAGGTCTGTTCGAATAACGCGCGTATAGATATTTCAAATATGCATGGAAGATTCGCGTTTGGCAGTTTAACTTTTAATATATTTAATTCCCATTTCTCGTTTGTATTTATGCAGATATATGATAAAAAGTATATAAAAATGTGAAATAAGCCGGGAAATCTTTCGCAACACCCCGTTATTGCCGGTCGTTAAATGCATTTAAGACTGCACCGAGAAATGCACTGATGTTTTTTTTAATGTGTTTAATACAACTTTCGTTTACCAACACAAATCAAAATCCACGCACTATATATACTTTTACAGATATTTTGTTTTTATTATGGACTTAAGTCATGCAAAACATGCATACAAAATAGAAAGTATTACTGACAGAGTGATTAAAACTGTCAAACGTAATTATGTTGAGGCATATAGTGGAGTTTTGGGACACAAGTGAAATGTGAGGGACTCCTTGTCGGACTGCACTACGGGAAATGTCCCTTAAAAATCGTCGAGAAAGCGATAAGCGTTTATATCGTATTAATATTCGCTCTATATGACGACTTAATCGCTGCGAAATTTCTTAGCGGGTCACATAATTATAGCTCCCGCTAACAAATTAAGCCGCGAGTAAAGTCGAGATAAATATTTAATATTAATACGAAATAAACGCTCATGTCTCGCCATGGGCGTCGCCATCTTGTTTGTCACGTGATCACCGCTCTGCTCAAGTCGGGGATTAATCAAGTCTCCTATGTTAACACCGTCTGACTTAAGAAAGCTACGATGCGTTATGCTATACAGAGATTATTTACATACGGTAGAAACAGAAGCAGTTTAGGGTAATCTCATTGTCATTTTTATCTGAATACATACTGTACAGCACGTTACTCTTGCTTATTTTAATGGCTTACACATGTAAATACCAAGTATGTTTCGGTCATCAGTTATATTAATGTAAACATAACAACAGGCAGTGTTGCAACGTCATACATTAACGTTATAGCATTTGAGGTATAAAAATAAAGCATACTATTACACAATAAAAAGATGTTTACAATTTTAAGCAACGGCCTATCAGTTATAATATCATTATTTGTTTTATAAATGGTAATGTTGTATGGGTACTGAACTTAAAGGACTTTTCACAGATGTTGACATGTATTGACGTTCGTCATTAAATGCTTTATATTGATAAATGTAAACATCGGATTTTCAAAGCTCCAGTAAAACACAAGAATAAAATTAAAACAGAAAACAGTAACACTCAACTGGGCTCGAACCACTAACCACTGGAGTAAAAGTCTACCGCTGAGTCCACTCGGCCATCAGTTATCATACAATGAGTGATGTATTTTATATTTTATATAAGCAATCCTCGTAGTGTCACAACAACAGACCTCTCAAAATTATTCAATCGTTTCGCGTTGCAACGCTTTATCATTTTCAGGTTTTTTAACAAGTCAAAAGATACATATAATGGATATTTCAGAGCATGTTTAACGTTCAGTATTACT
Organism: Dreissena polymorpha; assembly: GCF_020536995.1. Classification (NCBI taxonomy): domain Eukaryota; kingdom Metazoa; phylum Mollusca; class Bivalvia; order Myida; family Dreissenidae; genus Dreissena; species Dreissena polymorpha. The sequence goes on from NC_068369.1 coordinate 36,437,781, forward strand.
GTTTCCTCATAAATATCATAAATACAACGAACATTTGTAAATCTTAAACATTTTTTGTATTGTGTCAATTTACCAAAACGTGGAAAGGCCCATTTAAGCCATATTTTCCGGTGATTAATGTGTATGCTTGTTATATCTGCATAACAGCATGATGTACATTTGTTTACGAACGTTCACCTAATGTTTTGGGTCACAGTTTAGGAAACATAGCTTTGTTATACTCAAGTCTGCGGGAAATACTACATTTACATGCATTGATATGTGAGATGTTATGTTAACATGTTGAACGAACCATTCGTTCACATTAGTGTGTATTGATCATTTATGTTTGACTGTAATCATAGGTTAACGTTAATCCATTTAAGAAGTCGGGTGAAATTATCTATAGGCCGATTCTGTTTTATGAGCCAAATCAACGCTATGATTTTCGTAAGGCTACCATTCACTAACATTCATTCGTCCTTATCCAAACAACTGACAGCGTACCCAAAGAACGACCTATCAGCCACAAAACCCTCCTCTGAGAACGAGCCAATATCGAAGGACTCAAACAAATAGCCAGACACCTCTCATCTGATTCCACCTAAAAATTAAGCGAGAGGACAGCCATCGACACGCTTTGGTTCATATTCAAAGAAATCTGCTCGAAAGCCATTGACATCAATTTACCATCAAAATGACTTCACCAATATACAGTCAAGCTTTGGTAAATAAAAAGATCAGATGTCTCTCGAACAAGAAAAAAACGTACATAAAAGCCTGTAAATCCAATGACACCCAAGGCAAAAAGTACTACAATCAGCTGCGTATAAGCGCCAAGTACGAGTACCAGCGAGCTTACAACTCATGTGTAAACAACTTGACAGCTGATGATCATGGCAGGAAACTATACTCACTCATAACTAGAAAGCGCTGTGACAGTTCCATGTATATACATAATTTTCCTATTTTAACAACTTACGAACCGAATATAGCAACGCTCAAGAACGATGCATGCTTTTTTGTCCAATAAAAGTGTTAAGGAAATCAACAATATTAACTAGTTATCAGGTTTGCATTAAACATTCATTCTGTAATGCACAATTATGGTTTGTAAACTTAAACATATAAGCAAAATAGTATTTAACTTCTTGTATAACTGTCCACAAAACAGAACCAATCTCATTTGTCTTCAACCGAACATCGCAAGATCAAGCACATATACATATTCAGAAAGTAGTGTTTTCTCAGCTTTAAATTCAGGTATACAATATCATAGGAACACCTACGAACGCGAATCTTCTATTGCAGTCTAGGACTGACAAGTAGAGTGGCTTGCTCGTAATTATTTAATTACATGAATCTACTCCCATGTCTTTGGGATCAATACAATGATTCGAGGCAGAGAAAATAGATCATCACACCATTGTAACATTCATATTAAATCATTTACATCGATAGCGACTTTAAGTTCTTTAAACCCAAGCATGTTTTGATCCTCAGTATTTACGAATTATAAATATAATGTATTATACCACTATGAATGTTTACACTTGTTACTATTATTTTGTTTTGACGCTCATTTACATACAAAATGCTGTGTTCAAAATCAATGTGACTTACTTTCGTCGAGTAGTACAGTCATTATATACAATATAAAACAACTTGACATATCACTAGACTAACAATAGATGGTTAATGAGTTTGAATATGTTTACTCAATGAGATCCATCCCAGTTTACAGAGATCTAGACTGTCATCAGGATCACTAGTGCGATCCAATTACAGCAAGGTCGTATAGCATGTATCTGAATTGATTATGAGCTGATTTGCAGAACCAGTGTTAGGTACTTTATTCTGGTTACACTAAAAACTGCTATAAATGAATCAGAGGCAGCTAAAGTAAGGTTACGTTTAATTCAGATTTGCTGTCCTTGCCATGGAAAGTTTAGCCTGTTAATTATCGCCATTGATATTTCGGAAAATAATCCATAATATTTTGATTAAAGATTGTCATGTCTTACTCATAATATATCTCTGTTCCTTTTAAATTTTTAACATCGATTTACTAGTATCAGACAAGACTTAACTCTGAAAAAATTAACATAACCAAGTTGTTGTGTAAACATAAATTCATGTACATACGCTCATCATTGTTTAATGTTATTTTTACAATTTATGAAAAAATCAAGCTGTATATACAGTAACCGTAATAGCATATCAGCTAATAATTCGCCAACTTAACAGCATTGTGATACCAATCACATTAAAACACACAACATACCACACAATGCGTTGACGAATTCGCCCGCACACATAACGCCCTTGACATTATAGCATTATGTTATTGTTCAGTTCTTGAAGATACTTCACATACTAACACAATAACAAAACCAATACAGACCCAACGTTAATAGTCTGAGTGCATTTGATATAAAGTATGCGATGACAGTTGTCATCATATACCATTTTTTAATGACTGAGTTTGATAATAATATATTTAGTGCGATTATACGTTACCACCATTACCTCAAAACTAGATTCCTTATGAAATACATCTCTAAACAATTAAACAATCGTCACTAATACAATAAACAATGACTTACATTATCACGCGTTAAAAAATGTTTGTGAACTATGATAACCAAGATAATTCTTACTTGAATTCATATTATATAGTAATCAAAGTACTGACAGTACTGGTGTGACGATGCTTTTGAAGAGGATGGATATAAAACATCAATTTAAGTCTATCTATATCACCACAATTGTGTATGTTGATACGAACATTTGGGTACGATAAAAAAATTGGGTACGAAAATTTTGGGTACGAAAAAAAATTGGTACGAAAATTTGGTACGAAACATTTTTGGTACGAAAACAAGTTAAGGGGTACGGGGAAGTAGTACCCATGGGTAACTTGACCCATTGAGCGAAACTGGGAGGCGGGTCACATTCTTGTTCATTAAGTATGGCAATACCTTCATGATGATTCTCGAAAGTAGGTATGAGCACATAGCCGGACCATGTGAGCTCAATCGTATGAGCACTTGACTATTCGAGTTCGCCCACGAACATATGGATAAGTTAACTAATAGCGAAATGACCTTATACATGTATATGCTGAAATCTAACAATCGAACGAAATATCAAATATGGTATGTACACTTAGGTGGTTGTGTAATTTTGTTAGAATATCGTATTCAATATGTAAATTTTAAATGATTGTGCCCGCACTTGAGTTTGTTGCCTTGTTTGAGTCTATACGCGCCTAGGCTGCACCCAGTCTGTGTATTTGTGTTTTTCCAAGGTAATGAGTTACCTCCGCGCTGAGGCTGCATAATGATGGGATCCGGAGTGTGTCCAGCACTCCTACCTAATAAGATTAGATTGACGACAGTTGGGACGAATTTTGAATGATAGTCGCAATTTCCAGCTATTTGTTTCGTACTGAAATACTTTTTAATTTTTTATATGGTCAAATGCTGCCGGGGGGGATGAGATTAAAAAACACCTGTCCGGAATGGTGACCACAAAACAGACAAAATATAACATTGCGCCGGGAGCGGGAATCGAACCGGTGTCGTAAAGGTGAAAAAGCGAGTGTTTTTACCACTGCGCTAGCGGGACGGACAATTACTGAAAGAAATGATTTTATATCTATATATATCATAGCAGTGCAGCGTTTACAATTTGCAGGTTCGAAATTGTTCGCATTCTTTAGTTTTGTGATCACGTAAAAAGTTAATATTACATGTTTTATTCGCAATTTATTTACTAAATCGAGAACAAATATCAAACAAAATAGAGAAAATATATAGTGTTTTCATTGGTCCATTAAAGTAAAATGGATATAAAATTACTAATTTTAAATTAACGTTCTGATACACTTATTGAATCTGTTTCCCCAGGATATGCTGTTCTATTAATATTTACCTTTATCAACACGAACGACAACTCTGCTAGGAGAATGTTATCAATAAACATCAACGAGCAATCTCCTACGCAGTGGCGAATGCCAAGAGAAGTAACTGAAAAATCGAGTTATCTCAATCGGACTGGCTCGGTCTTTTACATAGGTTCCCACTGTGAAGATTTTTTTTACTGGTTATCAAACCTTAGAAGACGCTGTTCCAGCATCGTCAAAATTGACCTTTAATTGATTACAATGTACAAAAAGGATACAGTTTCCAACAGGGCATACCTTATTTGACCAAATGGTCAACATATCGTATGTGGTAGTAGTAGTAGTAGTTTCGTAGTAGTAGTAGTAGTAGTAGTAGTAGTAGTAGTAGTAGTAGTAGTAGTAGTAGTAGTAGTAGTAGTAGTAGTAGTAGTATATACTTTTTAATATGGGATCAGTCTATGTGGCACATCTTGTTCTGTATGATATGGACTGAAAGAACCACATAACTTAGAGTATTTTAGAATCGTTTAAATATATTTTATTTCTTGATAAATTGGTTGTTTTCTTAATTTCACTTTCCACATTTATTTTCTCATTTTTGCTTAGGAATTTCAAAATTGTGCAGATTTCGGTCTGATACACAACATTCCTTTTTCATTGAATATTTAATATAAATATTTTTTAATCTATACAAATTTTAAGTTGGGCATTGTATTATGGTCTCCTTTAGAAATCTCTGTTAATACTTTAGCATTCAGATTGGAAGAGGATGTTTGGCAGATGCTGTTTAAGTGGATGTTGTTATAGCTAAGAGTTTTCGTTACAAGGAAGATTTTAGGCTGACTAGGCTATTCATAATTGGGAGCGTTCAACTGACACAAAGTGATTTCTGAAAGATACACTCAGATTAACAATATCACTATTATAGTGACGAAGAGGTATTTTTTGTATGAAAACCCAACACTGTTTAAAGGATGTTTTCTATAAGATTCTATGTGTACGTTGTGTATGGACGTTGAAACAATCCCCACAAGATGCTAGGCAAAGTATTTGTAATTATCTGACATGTATATTTCAATCATTAACTACAGTTTATTAAAATACACCGACGTGCTTTGTTATATCCTATATCATATTTAACAGTAGAGTGCTTGCACATATATGCATGGACCCTTCGTTATTTGTTCAATGCTTGCCATAAATTAATATAAACAATTAGTTCGTCTTTGCTTTATATTACCGTTGCTTGCAGATTCATTTTGGTCCAAATAATATAACTTCCATGGATTGTTATAGGTTAACAATTCCAATGCAGTGAACAGATCATTTTAAATTTTGCTTTCATTAGTCTTCATTATACTATCACACAAAGCCTGTTTTCTGCAAATAATTAAGGCAATTAAAGATAGGTTATACTGCGATGAATAATGTTTTTATTAAACAATACAACAGGGGTTATTTTGCAACAATAACAAGGGGTTTTTCTGCAAACAAAGCGTAAAGATGTATCAGTGATGTGCCGTCTTAAATAGTGGCCTGGGATCGCCGTTTCACAATGTCGACACAATTTTTTAAATTATAACATATACTTTACTTAAATAGCGGTGGTAATATGTAAAACACTGAGTTTTTTATTACAAATAATTTTTACTGTTTAGTCTGATTTGGCAGATTGTTTTGGGTTTCCTTCTCAGAAAACTTGTAATGCTTGTTTCAATTTAATTAAAGGAACATGTTCATGTTTTGGTAAATTGACAAAATTATAAAACATATTTCAGAATCGCAAATTGTCGTTGTAGTTATGATATTTGTTAGGAACCAGTAATACTGAACATTTACCAAACTCTAAATTATTCATTATAGGCATGTTTTGGCGATTTACAAAACATGAAACTAGTAACGATTGCTTAATTTAAAAAGTTCTGTTGTTGTCGTTAAAGTTTGTGACACTTCGAAGATTGCTTATATAAAGTATCAAATACATCACTTATTGTATGAGAACGGATGGTCGAATGGTCTAAACATTAGACTTTTACTCCAGAGGTCAGTGGTTCGAACCCAGTTGAGGGTCCCTTTTTTAAATTTTTTTAAATAGTTTTTTAGATCCAATATTTACATTTATCATATGAAAGCATTTAATAACACATTTTACAGGTTTTAAACACATAATAACTTTGCGTACAATTCACATGATTAATGTAATTCGATGTATACCTAATGTTTCCAACCAAACGACAACACAGAAAAAAGCATAATCAATCTAAATTATGATTCTTACTATGTGTTTAAACACAGGTAGTATTGCATTGCTGTGTTGATCAGATGATGTAATTTCTGTGCTGTTGTTTAAAAAAAAGATGTCTACACTACATAGCAGTACAAGAAGTAGTTGTTTGTCATACGTGTATACATACGTGTATGTCAGATTCTGATAATTGAATATGACGATCACTATGATGACTCTTGAGAGTGTATGTCAGTTTCTGTTCATTTAACTTGTTAATGTAAATTATGTCCTTTCTTGTATTTGATTGAGACACCCGTTGTATTTATCTCTCTATATATAATTACACCCAAAACAAGCATTACGTGAAACTGTGAAACATGCCTCAGGTGAGTCAGTCCCATGCAACACTGCTCGTTGAAAAACATGCAATATTATGCAACTAACACAGACATTTAAGAGTATATCAGAAGACATTACGATCATCAAGGGTACCCACAACTGCACAACAACAAATGCAGTATACCACATAGCGTTTAATGAGTGAAACAAATAATATGTGACGAAAATGGCTTTGAGCAAACATTCGCATAGGTCTGATTGGAAAACACGTAAATTCAAAAGCTTCCCCGTTGCAGCACACTTTAGCGAAACTGATCACACGTATGCTATCATCGTCCTGTGCTGTATTGAAGCTTATTAAAAATGATAATATGAAACACGAGAAACATACTGGATAAAGCGACTAACTACTATTCAGCCACACGGAATAAATAAAAACTACACATACATATAAACAGTATTTAAAATTAAAAGCTAACTGTTATTGTTTACATCGTATCGTTATATAATAAACATGCCGGGCGTCATCGTTTAACACAGTTTTAATCAGCGATAATAAATAAACACAAAACGACACATATATTATCAAAGAAACCTGAATGCACAAAGTTTACTGCATATTTATTATTCTATTATGATATCAATATAAAACACATATCGGGCGCCAGTCTATGTCAAACAGCTTTAGTATATGTACAATCTTTACAATTTATTAGACATCCTAAGCATCGCGGGCACCAGCCTATAGAGCATGGTTTTAATCAGCGGAAGGTCGTTTCCTGTGGCCACTTGTTTAACCAGGCAATTGTGCGAGTGTACATTTGCACTTATGAATCACTGATATATGTATACACCCATGAAGAAGACGTATAGTCGAAAGCGTTATACATAACTTTGAAAATATATATTGATATATTGTATACATTCAATATATATTTCTAAGTTACCGCATCGATCCATCTATCCACCCACCAACCCTCCGACCCAAATGCTCAAGTGAGCATACATTAAAATGTCGAATAATCTAGATTAATGTTATTTATCAAAAATTTAAAAAAAAAAATTTTTTACATACATGCAGAAACTAACATATATCCTCCATTTAAGTGTTTAATAAGGTAATAGATAAAACTATCTCGTCATGTCACTGAAACCCGCATTATGGTATGAACCTAATTTTAATAAATTGTAAGGATTAAATAAGATATGAAGTTTAAACCACAATGTGATATTATTAATATGCAAAATACTTGACCCGGATTATAACTTTCAATGAAAATCCATAACAGATGTTGCAATAAAACCAATCATAAGTTTTCATATAAAACAACTAGCATGTTTCTCACGCTTGAAAAGTGTGGTCTATTTTAAAGAACATGTTTTGATGCTACAGAGCTATGCGCTTTCACATGCTGCAAAACAGTGCAACAATAGTATTATTTATGTTATACATTATAATTAGTTATCTCGTAACAATAAAATGTACATAAAACGACTAAAAAAGCAGTGTCTATTTTGGAAATAATTTTTTAAAATTAAGAAACACACAAGGAATTTCCTTCACATTTTTGTATTAAAGGGACTTTGCACAGATTTTAGCATGTATTGAAGTTCGTAATTTAATGCTTTATATTGATAAATGTAAACATTGGATCTTAAAAGCTCCGCCAATAAAAAAGTATTAAATTAAAGAAAAAAAGTAACCCTCAAACTGGGCTCGAGCCACTGAACCCTTGGGTAAAAGTCTAACGCTTCGATCAATTGGTCATCCGTGCTAATACAACGGTTGATGTATTTTATACTTAATACAAGCAGTCCTCGTAGTGTCACAAACTATAACGACATCAACAAAACTCTCCAAATTATTCAGTCGTTTCACGTTGCAACGCTTTATAATTTTAAAGTTTGTATATCGTTTAAAGATGCAAGTAGTGCATATTTAAGAGCATGGTAAATGTTTAGTATTACTGTGTCTTCACAAATTATAACTACAACGAAAATTTGCGAATCTGAAACATTTTTAAATATAATTTTGTCAATTTACCAAAACGCGAAGAGACGAAATTTCAATAATTTATAAGTTCATGTGTGTGTTTATATGTGTTTTGAGCAGTACATGAAAAAGTACTTATACGTAACTTGATCAATGAACTATCGAATTTAAGTCACATATAGTTACAGGCCGCATAAGCCAACTGCCAATTAAGATTGTTATCATCTCGGTGTTTTGTAACCCTTTACATTGGTGGATGATTTATAAGTGGATCACACAATTTTACAGTAAACAATATGTGTCACGAGTGATGTTTAAATTCATCTATGACCCTGATTTTTACAAATACAATTTGCAGTGCAGTCCCATAAATATTTTGCAAAGTATAATAACTTGCAGCAACATAAAATCAACAATGCATCAGCCAGCCAGCCAGCCAGCTGCGGCCTTGAATACATGCAATTTTACTTAAAGGGGCGTTTTCACAGATTTTGGCATGTATTGGAATTTGTTATTAAATGCTTTATATTGATAAATGTAAACATGGGATCTAAAAAACAAGAATAAAATTAAAGAAAGAAAAAAGTAACCCACCTCTAGACTCGACAAATTGACTCCTGGAGTAAAAGTCTACCGCTGAGACCACTCGGCCATCCGTGCTCAAACAATGATTGATGAATTGTATACTGTATATAAGCAATCGTCGTAGTATCACAATATATAACGACAAAAACAGAACTCTCTTAATTATTCAATCGTTTCGCGTTGCAACGCTTTATAATTTTCAGGTTTGAAAATCGTCAAAAGATGCATATAATGGATATTTAAGAGCATGGTAAATGTTCAGTTTTACTGTTTCCTCGCAAATATCATAACTACACCGGAAATGTGCGAATCTGAAACATTTGTTTTTAATTTTTTCAATTTACCAAATCGTGAAAAGGCCCCTTTAATACCAACTTATTGCCAACGCTCGGAACTTGATAGCATAAGGAAGTTATATTTACACGGCGTTTGTAACATAAACTTCAGATTGAAAATAAATGTGGATGATAGAGTGTCAGTTATATGATTAAAGGCTTTCATTGAGACGCGTGCGCATGAAAAACAAACGGACAAAGAGATATGGCGTCGACGAGTGAAGCTATTGTGGAATTAGAAGAACTTCTGCCAACTGCGATTTTAAAACAAGATGATACGGGACAAAATTCAGAAACACAACTAACAACGTAAGTATCATTATAGTATGTATATTTCGGCGAAATAATGTACGGATACATTGTATTTACCAAAGTAAAGCTACTTTAATGTATGAAGGTTCACACATATACGTAATGAACAATAAACGTTCAAGTTAAGGCTTGTGTGCGTGTGTTTGTGTATGTTTTTGTCATTCCATTCAGTTTAAACCATTCGTTATATCTAGTGATATACTGATGGTTGAGTAAGTGTATCTTAATAACGTGAGTACTGATAAGTATGATGTCGCAATATACCGACAGGCATCGAATGGATTGGTTCATTTCAAAACGCTATCACTATTGCCTGGTATATGTGCTATAAACAGTAAACTATTGCAAAATAAGATCATAACATTTAGTGTTTTCGAACAGCGGTTAATGTTTTGCGAAAATATACACTGAGACACGGCCGTGCATCATGGCGCCAGCTCTTTAAGGCGATGCATGAATAAATTAGTCGATGCTACTTCCGAGGTGGCGCTACATGTAAGGACCGGATGTTTTGAAGTTTCAAGAATATTTCTGCAGGGTGCATAGCTTTTATATGTTTTTTTTTAACTTGTTCGCATTAATTTTAAAATCGGGCAATGTAGTGCGAATGAGCGAAAATTAATTAATCCACAAATGAAAAGAAACATACAATCACAATCCATTTGGAAACGTTGTTACCTTTATAGGTTATGTCATGTTGGAGTTTTTGAAAGCAAATCGATGTTTTTGCATTTGTGACGAGACAATGTTCACAGATTGATACGCTAATGCCAGCAAACGATTGCGCTCAACATATACTAGTTGCTGCATGCACAAACACATAGGACTCTTGGGGATCTAATCGATAAGTTTGCTTTTTGGCAATGCTGTGGCGCTTAGGACAAGAGGTGGCGCCAATGCACGATATATGAATCAGCACATGACTTTCATTTGATAATTAATGTTCCTTTCATATTTCTTTTTATTTTTCAACGTATATACGTATACCGAAATCTCTACAGAACACATACACATTCTATCATAAAACAAGATGTAAATATGTAAGTAAACAACTCTATTAAGATGTCGGCAAACTTAAACATATTTTACGATATAAACCCAAAATATGTAATCCTTAAAAATCCAATAACACAATTCTCAACATACTCAAAATATTTCTTCTACAACGAATGTTTGTATACAGTAAGATAATTCACGAACTAATAAAAAAAAATGTGACTTTTGATTTACGATGAGAGTTTTTCCCCTAATCCAAATGCTTGTTTGCTATTAGGCAACGGTTAACAAATCATAATTAGGCTCAAATATACCGTTTCTTCCAACTTACTTCTTTAAAAAAAAATAGAAACACTCTATATTTTATAGTTAACTTTTGTATTATACTCAAGTTACTTTCCAGTTTCATAGCATATTCAATGACCGAAATATCAAAAATCACACAGTCATGTTTCTTCATAATTATGTTAACTTAACTTGTTCGATTTTATTTCAATACCATCTAATATAGTAAAACGATAGAACATTCAACCTGAAATGCCACACAAAAAACTTACGGTTGGTGACGAAAATTAAAACAGCTGAAATTGTGCATTGGCGCCACCTCCTGTCGTTAGCGCTACCTCATTGGCATTGGCTCCATCTCTTTTTGAAAAATAAAAAATAATATGTTAGACCGACTAATGGCAGATGAATTTGTGCATGCAACAACTTGTAAATGTTCAAATTAATTGTTTGATGTCGTTGGCGTTTTCACTGGATGGAAATTTGCTCGTCACACAGGCCAAAACATCGATATGCTTTCAAAACCTCCACACTGACTCAACTCAAAAGGTCCTCACGGTTGCAATTGTGTGTTTCTGTACATGTGTGGATGAATTATTCTCCGCTAAATCTCACAACATTATCCGATTTTTTAAATAATGCGATATATATGTTGAAAAACATATTAAATTTACGCACCCTGTAGAATGGTCCATGAATTTTTAGGATATTCGGTACTTAGCGCAAACTCGGGAGTAGCATTTGCTAATTTATCAATGCATCAAAATGCATCACAAAAAAGAAAAGAGGTGGCGCCCGTGTTTAATGGCCGAGTTAGGGTTATGTCAAATATTATAAAAAAGGTAAAAAATCAAGACTTTAACAATTATTTTGGCAATTTCGATGACAAAGTCTGAAAAGGCAGTTTTCAACTTTTTAGAATGACAAAAAAAGAAGTATTGGCCAGTATGTCGGTTCATCCGTTTCTCCGTGCTTCTGAGTTCATGTTAATTAAACAACAATTTGTACATCATGCTTGTATCGGCCGGTTAGTTAAGTGCTAGATGATCCGATGATCACGGCATCGATTCCCAAAACCGAAATTATGCCTACGGGCATTCTTTCCTTACCTCTGATTCAAGGCAGTTTTAAGTAACTGACATATGCTATTGCACTTTGATTTAAAACTGTTAACCCAAAAAAACTGTGTGTGAATATTAACCGATATAATATGAATAACATGATGTTGATCAATATTATTTTCGTCGTTAGAGCACGACAAATTATTTCCCGTTCAATGTGGATCCGATAGGCCGAGCTGTAAGAGAGCTTTTTCCGGGTGAACAAGTGCATCTATTCAGTCATTCAGCATTTGAATTGATTGACCGATACACACGTTCTTTGTTCACTGTGTAAACTTGTATTTTGAACATAACTAAGAGGCCTGGCGATGAGAGAGAAGTCAGGAAGAAGGCCCTTCAAAAGTCGAAGAAACGATGCAAACCTTCAGCTGGCGTCACTTCCAAATGGTGACAATGTGGCGGAAACACTACTTAATAGATTTAACAGATCAGTATTCATTGTTTAGGCCACATCAAATTGATTAAATATTCGTCGGATTTGAGATTTGACGCACCTTAGAATCTTAAAACGAAATCAAAATATTTTTTATTTTTATTTTGCGCCCTCAGCAACCATTTTGCTGCGCACCTATTTATCCCATGATTTAGTTTTATTTAGCCTATGTATTTTTCGACAAAGACTGTTACAACACTTTGCGTTATTAGATTGGTTTATGTTAAAACATTGATGGCGCTCGTTTGTCTAGTCGAACAGATTGTTTATTTATTTTTATAAACATTGAATAAGAGCTTAAACACAGTTATAACTGCTTAATGATTTTGAGCTGGTATTTTGCAGATATCGTGTACTTATTTTGCAATTATATCAATTTACATAGACAATATATGTATTTTTTATTTAACGCTTTTCGCTCGCATGTGAAAAAAATATAATGACAATTAATGTGTTTTAATATATTTGCTCACTCCATTCGTGGGGGGCTAAAATCCTTAGAACACATATTTAATTTGTTGTGGCCTGACTGGTAACTTTGCTTGCAGTCAGAAAATATTTACTGACGAATATTTTGAGAACGAACAAGGCAAAAAAGAAATATTGGTTAAAAAAAATGTGCAAAATCATGTTCAGCTTAGGAAAAAATAGTTTTTCGCTTCCAGTTTATATTTATGATAATGGTTCTTCAGACAGATTGCATGATATTTAAGTCTGTTATCACGCCAGCATATCATTTTGTGGATATTTTTAGCAACGCACAAACTATTTAGCTTTTGCCTTTGAAGTTTGGTTTGATGATGGCATTGGCACCACACAGACATACAATATATAGGAAATAATTTGACCCGAAATTTAATAATTTGTTATCTGGCTTGGTGTCCGAAGTCGACAAACAATGATGGGAGGGTGAAAGAATTACAGGGGCTAGGAGCTCAGTTAAATGCAGCTAATGTTAACATGCATATATCGGGGTGTAGAAACGATACATGTTTTACAGACGCTAAGATTTGTTCAAACTGTGAACATTGTCTGTGTGCTAAAAATTGATAGTTGTGTAGGACACATCATATATATGGGTATATATCTCGGAACTGTCTCGAATAATAGACATACTTAAAGCCAACATGTGGAACTCTTTCATTAAGTTGTCTGCAGAAAGAAAGCTTCAAACTTCACGTTGGAAAGATCACTTTCAAAGTTGAATCGCTAGATCATTGGCAGTCAGTCATGGCTTTACTAGACTTGTTTATAGTGACACTATGAGGCTATAATGCCCAGTGATGTAGTGCATGCCATATGGTCGCGTCTCTTCTTCCAGATGTATGAAACTGATATGAACGCGCTTCCTGACGTCTTGGTGGGAGGGGTTTCCTTGCTGCCGGAGTTACTCAAAGAACCTATTTAATCGTCAAGTGTTATTTACCGAGGGAGGTTATTTCGGTTATCATAATAAACGGCCACCGAAAAACATTGCGAAACCAAAATATCGCAAACTCAAGTACCGTTTTTCTTGAAGATTTGCTTCTTTGAGATGAAGCATGCTATAAAAGTCTTATTTTTCATAAATAATTGATTAATTTTGCTCCCAAATGCTTTTTTTACTATGAAACCAATGAGCAAAGTTGGTCTTCGCATGGAATTTTCGCATTTTCTCATGCGATTTTTATTTCCCATGGTATTTTTTTATCCCATGAGATTTTTTCCCATAATTTGAAGATGGAAAAAACATCAGATAGTATTTTTGGTATATTTATTAAAGTGTTGTTTGTTTCACGTATTTAAGTATTTTAACGTTATTTATGTATTGTATAATCATTATAAACCTGGTAGTTTTTATAAATAAATACAATTTTAAAATGGGAAAACAATCCCATGGGGTTGTTTTATTATTTTTAGTCATTAATTCATGGAACGTCCAGAAACACTATATTTTATCAAAAATGATCAACAATCCACCACCACCAGCACCACCACAAGAACCACCACTAGCACCACGACCACCACCACCACGACCACCACCACGACCACCACCACCACCACCACCACCACCACCACCACCATCACCACCACCACCACCACCACCACCACCACCACCACCACCACCACCACCACCACCACCACCACCACCACCACCACCACCACCACCACCACCACCACCACCACCACCACCACCACCACCATCACCATAATCATCACCATCACCACCATCACCACGACCACCACCACCACGACCACCACCACAACCTTGACTAACACCTCCACCATCAACACCACCACCAACACCCCCACCAACACCACCACTACCACTACTACTACTACCACTACTACTAATGGAAATTAAAGCATAATCACCGATTCTACTATTTTATATGATGATGATGATGATGATGGTGATGATGATGATGATGATGGTGATGATGATGATGATGATGATGATGATGATGATGATGATGATGATGATGATGATGATGATGATGATGGTGATGATGATGGTGGTGATGTTGATGATGACGATGATGATGATGATGATCATCATCATCATCACAATCATCATCATCATCATCATCATTGTTATTATTAATTTTTGTATCATTATAATTATTATTATTTTTATTTTTTCATCTAAAAAATGAGATTTTTTTCTATCAAAGAAAATTGAACGAAAATGAGCACAAATGCTTTAACAGGGCTTAAAGTCGATAACTAAGCGTTCACTCACGTATTTTTATGTTTCCGAAAATCCCATGGCATTTTTTTCCCGACTTTTTTTTTTGGAAAAAACGCCATGGGAAAACAAAAAAAAATACATTGGGAAAAAGAAAATTCCCATGGAAAAATGCAAAATATCATGGAAAGACCAACTTTGAGAAAACAATTTAGAGCGAAAAAAACGCATTTTTTAAAAGCAAAAATAATCAATAAGTAATACAAAATAATACTTTAATCGCATGCTTTATCTCAAAGAAGCAAATCTTGAGAAAAATGGTTCTTGAGTTTGCGAATTTTCGGTTTCGCAAAGTGTTTATTGTGGCCGTTAATTACCAGATAATGGGTAAGTTGCTTGCCTAAATGAATCATGCTGCTTTCAGGTCAAAATATACTAAAAAGTTTCCCTATTGATTTTATCTAAAAACGAAGTCTTTAAGCGAAAATAAATGCAACATTGTGCACATAGAGACCCCCATTCTAAAGCAATTCTAAGCGGAATCGATGTATGCAATAAAAAAGATATGTCATGTTCATACCAAGAAAAATCTTGACACAAATCAAAATCGATTGTTTTTGCAACGTGTTTTCGAGCCGTTACTTAGTGGTATGTAACCTTTTTCAGTGCAATGCTTCACTTTGGTTCTTAGTTTATCATATTTCAGGGATTCAGTATTGAACACCTTTTTTATGCCCTACCACAATCTCCAAATGATAAAACCCGAACGACAGTTTAAAGTTTTAAACATGCCTTCGAGTCAACTATGATATTTTTTGTAGAGAGTACAGCCCTCCATTAAACGAGTATTTAGTATACGTTCACCTATAAGACAACGTTTACTGTTAACATCGAACAAAATAAGCACTTCTTGATACTTATAAACCTATTTTCAATGTGCATGCCAAATTTCAGGTCGATCTTTCAAGTAGAAATGCTTGAAAATGCATTAAATAATAACGCCTGATAAGCCACCTGGCTTTCGCGTTCCGAGCTTTCATTTGTAAATGGCGTTCAGTAGTAAAAAGATTACCCTTAATAATAAAAATCAGTCAAAATACTGGCATATTGTTACAAGCTATGTCGAAAAAGAAGTAAACAACGATTAAAACGTGTTAATGAGTTCTCTCAGTGAACATTGTTTTGATTTGAGATGCTCAAGACGAGGTTTTGTACGATTTTTTTCTCATTTTCCTCTGAAAACGCAGTGTTTTCTTAAAAACTTGCCATGCTCCTTAAATTCATTAAACACACGCTTTAATCTGTGAAACTTGCCATAACGCGTAATATCCCGCCCAAAAATGGTGATTTTATGGAAAGACAGCTCTTTTGCGACTGGGCCTGTTTTGCGTTTAGGTCATTATATACTAATTAGTTTCATTATAAAATTCAATGTAAAAGCGACAACTTAAAGCGAAAATAAATTCAACATTTTGCACATAGAGACCACCATAACCATACCTTGTCTTAAATACCATTCTAAGCGAATTCGATGTATGCAATTAAAAAGATAGGTCATGTTCAAATCAGTATAGAACTCGACACAAATCAAATTCGACTGTTTTTGCAACTCTTTTTCTGGCCGTTTCTAAGTGGGATGTAACCTTTTTCAATTCACTATATTCTCTTAGTGTACCATATGTCAGGGATTCTGTCGTGAACACCTATTTATGCCCTACCACTATATCCAAACGATAAAACCCGAACAACATTTTAAAGTGTAAAACATAACTTCTAGTCAACAATGATATTTTTAGAGGGTACATCCCTACATGAAACGATTATTTAGTATACTTTCACATATAAGACAACGTTTACTGTAAACATCGAGACAAATAAGCACTTCTTGATACTTATAAATCTATTTTCGATGTGCATGCCAAATTTCAGATCGATGATTCACGCAGAAATGCTTAAAAATGCATTTTATAATAACGCCTGATAAGCCATCTGGCTTTCGCAGTCCAAGCTTTCATTTATAAAGGGCATTCAGGAGTAAAAAGATTACCATAAATAATAAAAGTCAGTCAAAATACTGGCATATTGTTTTAAGCTATGTCGACAAAGAAGTAAACAACTATTAAAACGTGTTCATGAGTTATTTCAGCACAAATTATTGCGATTTAAGATGCGCAAAACGAGGTTTTGTACGATTTTTTCTTATTTTCCTCTGTAAACGCAGTTATTCTTTCCAAATCGCAATGCTCCTCAGATTCATGAAACAAACGTATATATGTCGTGAAACTTGCAAAATCGCGTAATACCCCGCCAAAATTGGTCATTTTATGTAAATACAGCTCCTTTGTGACTGGACCTGGTTTGCGTATAAGACAACGTTTACTGTAAACATCGACAAAAAAAAGAACCCCTTGATACTTATAAACCTATTGTTAATGTGCATGCCAAATTTCAGATCGATCTTTCAAATAGAAGCGCTAAAAATGCGTTTAGGTCATAATACACAAAATAGTTTCCCTATATAATTCATATCTTTATCTATAAGCGACAACTTTAGGCGAACATAAATGCAACTTTTTGAACATAGAGACCCCCAAAACCATACATTGTCTTAAAGGACATTCTAAGCGGAATCGATTTTTGCAATAACAAAGATATGCCATGTAAAAACCAAGAACGAACTCGACACAAATCAAAATCGACTGTTTTTACCGGTCGTTTCTTAGTGGAATGTAACCTTTTCAGTGCAATGCATAACTATCGTCTCTTAGTTTATCATATTTAAGGGATTCAGTAGTGAACGCCTGTTCATGCCCTACCACTATCTCCAAACGATAAAACCCGAACAACAGTTTAAAGTTTAAAACATGCCTTCGAGTCAACTATGATATTTTTTAGAAGGCAAAGCCCTACATGAAACGATGGTTCAGTATACTGTAACCTTCAAACTCTCGATTCAAAGAAGGGAGATAACTCGTAAATAAGTGTGCGCTAAGGTGTACAGCGGATAGTCGTTCTCGTATGGTATAAAATTACTGAGTTTGTATATCCCATACACCATCAGTAACTAACAGTGTAACTAATAGTATCATGATTTGTTGGACTTACACTCTCCAAGCGATTCTAATTTTGTGAACAATTGTTAGAGGTTGCTAAGGGGAAAATGCGAACAATTTGAAAGATAAGAACACATTTCTGTATCTTATTTGAAAAAGATTGTTTGTATAAAAAAATAATGTGTATAATTAAAGGGCAATACGTGCGATGTTGCTTTGATAAGCTGTATTTTTAAGAAGTAATGAGAAGTTAGAGATATCTGTATGACTTATAGTCTAATATTTGCATTATCACTACTTGAGAAGCTACATGTAAGCCCAAAGTTCGCGTGTTTGTTTGATTCTATTGATATCATAAAACGTAATACGTCGTTGGATTAAAACCACTTAAAGGAAAACACATTTTGTTTAAGTACACTATTAAGCAATAAACACGTAGACATAAAATACAAAGGCAATATATTCTACAAAGCGTGATGTTAAAAGAATAATTTCAATAATAATATTTTCTGAAATTGTGTAATATGTTTTACACTTCTAACATAGCATGTAAGTAAACACTTACTGTTTAAACACTACGACATCGTTTGCTTAGTTTATTTATAAAAAAATAAATATTTAGTTTGTCATTTATTGACGCAATTATGACATTAATCTAACATTTTAATCTCTGATATATGCATACAGATCCATAAGCTTTATTTTAAAAAGTAATAAAAACTAAACAAACATATTCAGTACATAGATACATCAAATTAAAAACAGAACAATTTGAATGTACAATTACATAGTCATGACAATCTGTTTCAAAACACCAATCATTAACAAACTAATTTTAAATAAATTAATATGTCATTGCAGAATCGAAATAGATCTTGCTAGAATGGTTATTGATTATGTACGGTCTGTGTCAAAATTAATAGCTTACTCCATATAAATGTATATTTTGTTTGTTATTTACGATGTATTTACGATGATGTCATGTCATCAGATGGTCACAAGTGTTATATGTTTCAAACCATTGTTCAAGTTATGAAAAACAACATTTTCTATTATTTCCATTGTACTTTCTAAAAGAATCACCACATTTAAACTCATTCGGGTTCGTCAGTTTTTGTATTCAGTAACTCAATATATGTACTTTCATTTGATAGTGAAACACATAATTTCAATGCTTTTTTCCGTTTTAGAGCCTGTATACAAGAA
Organism: Dreissena polymorpha; assembly: GCF_020536995.1. Taxonomy (NCBI): domain Eukaryota; kingdom Metazoa; phylum Mollusca; class Bivalvia; order Myida; family Dreissenidae; genus Dreissena; species Dreissena polymorpha. The sequence continues at coordinate 36,457,220 of NC_068369.1, forward strand.
CGACCAACGCCATCGCCACAAACGACTTCCCAGGAGTCCGGACCCAACAATCTGGAACCACCTAAGTCAAGGTAGGAAATGTGCTTATACTTTGTTTGTGAAGAAAAAAGCGAAGTTTGAGCTTTATTTGTTAGGCTCAACGCACAACAGTAAATCACTATTATACTTTGAATATGGTACATACGGAAACCCATAATTATTAATTTCCCCATGCGCATTGATCACATGAGGATCTTCTGTAATTGTTAAATCAAACGAGGAAAACATAAAGGAACAGTAAAATATTTAATTCGTACATAGTTTTCGTGATTAAATCCCTTGTGTTGAATATAAAGAGAACAGAACGTAATAAAGAGGGATAAGCAAATAATATGTAAATAATTCAGACGAAACGTAACGCATACGTGTATTAATTTACATTATTAAACTTACGTTTATGTCCCATATCAGAATACATAAGTTAATGAATTTCAAATACAACTTAACTATGCGAGGAGGGTTATATGGTTTATATAACTTCTTATTTTTTGGGGGCTTTATGGACAAAGCCAGAAACATGGTCCTCTTTTTAGGTAAAAAAATGCATGTTTGATATGATTCTCGCGTAGCTTCAAAATCATTGAATATACAGCCTACAACCTACACTTGTTCACTTGTTCCCCAAAAAGCTGTAACTCTGTTGCTCTGGTCTCTTTCCTACCATTGAGTAATGAAATGGTAATTAAATTGACTGCGTTTTAATACCCTTTTATTATGGTTTAATTTGAGTTTAATTTGAGTTGCTATTTTATGAGGTTAACTTTTATTTACACTTATATGTATTATGAATATTGCTTGGGCCAAGTGTGAGGTTAAGCGCTCTTAAACCGGTTTAAACCCCCATTGCTTCGCATTGACCGTTCCAAGGCGGTGACCCAAGCTTTATTCTTATATATGTGTAAGTTGTTTTGTGTTGTGCTGTTTTGTATTTTGCCTGCATCTGCACAACAAAAGTAACAGGTGTCTAGATACTGTTCTTAAATTATTAACTAAACAATGCTAAGAAGAAGTAGCTTGCAAATGGTAGGATTAATTGTGGTATAAGGGAAAAATTCTCAAAATAGGCATATCTTTTTATCCCATATTTTAAAGAATTGTCTGCAAAAACTTTGTTAAATCCCGTTATTGTTTGGGAATTACTTAAAGGGTCGTTATAAGCAAACAACTGGTATATTGTTTAAGAAATCCTATATCGATTGTATTCATTACAATCGTTTAATACACCTATATTCTATTTGCACCAGCAACATGGAGGTTTGTTCAATATTTAACAAGTTATCATTGGAAACATATGAATCAGTCTCGAGCTCTACATAATGTTATATAATGTATAATAAGACTTAAAACGAGTGCTGTTAAAGGGGAAATTATATGCTACTTTCAACTGCTATTTTTAATGACTGTGACATAGGTGGGTACAATTTGATAGATATTCTTTTGAAATAAACATGGAAATAATATTAAGAGATAAGAGCTTAAGAGATAAGTGTAAGGCAAAAAAAATGTTATTAAATGGTTAAATCATTAATATATTTAAAAAAATATCTAGTACTTGTAAAGTGTTTGCAGATAATATAATTATGTTTACACTTTAAAAATAAATTTGGCTCAACGTCTTGAAAACTATATATTGTACACTGAAAAGCTACCAATAATAAATTGTGATGATATTATTGGTATGCCTCTATTTTATAATTATACTTTCAAAATTAACAATCGCTCTATTTATATCAAAATTCTATATGAAAGAGGTATTCATTGTGTGAGTGATGTTATTATAGAAAGAAATTGTTATATTTTTAAAGAATCTTTGGATACACATGCCGGAAAATATTACATTTCCAATTGTACTAAGGATTATTTCACAAAAGATATAAATGCATTGGACATTTTGAAAACATGCCTAATTTTGAATAAAAAAATCAAAAACGGAACTGTATTACCAACCTATATTAAGAAAATAGTAACACGCCCTAAAGAAGAGAAACATACTTATCAAATATTAATTCAAAATTGTGGCATTCCAGTTTTTCGTACAATTCTTCAATATTGACTGGGAAAATGTTCATGCACTCTTGTTCAATCTAACTAAGTAAATATATATCAGATGACGCCAGTGCACAATAGTTTACTAAACCTTGGGAACAAAATCTCTTATTTTCAAAATGAAAATTGTTGCCAATTATCTATGTACATTCTGTAATAATTAAGTAGAAAATACTATGCACTTGTTCTGGTTCCTCATTTACCCAAATATTGTTTAAATTTGATGTGGAGATTATTTGTAGAAGTACACCAAGCATACCTTTTCATATTAAATGTCAGGAAATAATACTTGGGATTCCACATCCTAAAATGAATGATATAAACATAGTGGGACTAGAGAGTAAACGGTATATCTTTATTGTAAGATGAAAATTTAAAGCCCTGCAAAGTCTGGATTTGTAAAAAGTATGAAACATTTGTTTGAAATATACAAATGGTTTGTTTGTAAAAATATTTACTGATGTCTCCCATAATGATACAACAAATCATAACGCATACTATAAACATTCTTTATTTCACAAGCATTGTTTAAATTTTACATTTTAGTTTATTTTACGCAATTTAATTTAGCATGTTTTAGGTTCTTTTCTTATGTACAACATTTTAATGATAAATGTTATAACATACTGTTTTGTACAATGCTTGAAATAAAAATTAGAATTGGGCATTAATGGTAGAAGACAATTATATTTAGGTACCAATCAAGAAGCTGTACATGAAATAGAGTAATTGAATACTCTGTAAATAAATTGGCAAACTTATATATTAAATTCATATTGCTATATGCAATGCTTTTATGTATGTACAGAGAAAACAACATTTTGCAAACATTAATACGAGTTACTTTTATGTTCATATTTTTGCAAAATGCTGAAACCCTTTACCAAATGACACATTTTAAGCGGAGTCATATGGCAAATGAAACTGAAATAAATTAGGTCATCATCTAATTCCTAATATTTTATTATTTATATTGTATTACATGTATAATATACTCGTCATGCCATCAACGAGTGGAGACTATAACAAAAGAGTCGAAATTTCATATTGCAAGAGTTTCACGTGGTGTTTGTCCATAATCTGCGATTGTTTTCCCGATAAGGAAAAGAACCGGTACCAGCACAATATGGAAGCATATGCGCGAGAAAAAAAATGAAATTGGGAAAATTCGTGTCGTGAAAGTCTTCATTTAGGAGATTTGTGTATTTTATTGTTTGCTCCCAAATACTTAAACATTGATATCTTAGTATTGTCAAGTTGTCAATATTATATTTACTTAGGATCAAGCCATAGAGCTACATAGGGAAACTAACTAAGTAATACAAACAATATTTTGTTTACCTTTAATTAGGATTTGTTTACATTATTTTGGATTTTTTTTTTCCTTATTGGGTAAGTGCCGTTTTCCGGTACTTTATAAAGAAGATAAATTAATCGTTATAATAATAATATTGATATAAACAATAATTTATATTGACACATTTTAGAGTCGAAAAAAACATCATTGTCACAATGAAGTAGCTTCTTAACCATTATCGTGATTAGTCTGTAGATTAGATTGTTAATAATAATAAAGTAAAGATTCATGAGCTGCAACCGGGCATTGAACCATGGTCCTCCGAGAGGTCACCAGAAACTCTTACCACGTCGCTAAACAGCTACCTCATCAGCAAGGCTATTGGAAGTAACCAAATTTAACTACAATGGAATATATATATATATATATATATATATATATATATATTTAACAATACTTTATTTCACTCCTTTACTAATGTCAACATTGTTGACTGTTTGAGTGAGCCGCACAAGTAAATGACAATATCAAAATAATTGTTTACATGGATATTGGTATATCTTCTTTCCAATCAAGATATTTTTGATCGAAATAATAATTGTCTGTCCTTATTATGTAATTCTCATTTGCATAGTATCGGTCCTCCTAATGGAACCGTGCCTGTCACGAAAAACATCCAATAATTACTTGAAAGGTGATGTGTTTTCATTTCTTAGAAGTTGTAATTTATTTGATGGTTATGAATGACTATAACGACGATCAATTTCATTATTTTCGGTTTTCGTTGGACACTAGGTTATGTTTATTCCAGGATGATGCTATGATTTTTAATTTCGTAGCATACCATTATGTTAGTTTATTTATGGATTAATAATTTTATCAAATACTTTATATGCCGCTTATTTTTGAATATAATGTATATATATTTTAATTACAACGTAAGCAAGAGTTTCGTTTTTTTATTAAGTTACTTTTTTTAAACAAGAACATGCACATAGTAACAAATCTTAGCAACCAAACAGAACATGAAACAGATTACTACAGGGAGCTAAGTCTAGCCTGTATTTTCTCAAAACAATGCAGATTTAATTGCAGTTTTCGTTGTGATGTCAAAGAATTCACATGTATCTATAAATTGACATATAACACATGTGTGTTTTTGTATTTGTTCACTTAAAAAATGCGTATGTATTCATTTAGAGGGCCGATACTACAGATAGCCATGCTTTTATCCATCCTGATCTAAGACAGACAATGTTTTAAAGTTCTGAATAGGGCTGTACACATAAACGCTGATTTGTTAATGCTGTTGTAAAACACTGTCATGACGTAAAATCTCATTTTGAAGATTTTAAAGGTCGACAGAGTTTGGCACGATACCGTCTGGGAAATGGTCCTCACAAACCTGTCTATAAAACGTTGATTTGTTCCGGCTAATTTCTCATATCCAGTCTTTTTTGTATTTAAGTCCTTTGGTAATTTACATGTTTGCAAAAAATTTACTAACTGCTATTGACACTTGTTCGTACTTTGATGTCAGCGTTGTAACTCTGTTGGCTCAATTGTATTTACACTTAAATGTATCATGAATATTGCTGGGCCAAGTGTGAATCTGAGTGCTCTAAAACCAGTTTAAACCCCCAATGCTAAGGATTGACCGTTCCAAGGCGGTGACCCAAGCTTTATTCTACTGTATGTTGTTTCGTATTGTGGCGTAATGTTTTGGCAATTGGTCACTTGCTATGAAGGACCACAAACGTGTGTATACTAGGAATGCCATACTGCTTGAGCAACTGGTGTTTCACTTTTTGTATAGTGAACCGAATGAAACTTATACATAATTGATGTTTGAAAGATTCGAGCTTTTACAGATAATTGTGAGAATGTAAATGTATGATTATGACACAGTTAAATTCAACATTAGCTTACATTTTTGACAACCATCGGAATGTGGGGCATCTGTGCCTCATCCACAGAAACATGTCTGGTGTTTGTTGAATCGTTAGTAAGAAACATATTTGCAACAAAAATATTTTTTTCTTAACTATTAGTACTGATTATTGATGTGGCTATAGTGTAACTAGAAATTAACACGGACACGATGACCATGAACGAGTATTTAGTACAAGTGACATTAATCTATTGTCTTTACTGTATTATGTTTCTTATTATAAACTCACACGTGTTAGGGAAAATACAGTGTCGCCAAAATAAAAAAGATATAGCTAGCGTATTCATGATAAAGCGACGTTAGAATTATTTGCCTATCATTACTGATTTCATACTGAATTTGTGCTGATTTATGTTTGCTAAACTTATATAATTTGCAATAATAATTTCAGCATAACATACTTCACATAGTCCTAAAACTACCATTGGACAAAGAGAAATATTGCTTTTGTATGTGGGTATTTTACGGCGATATAACTGACTCGCGGGCACCTTAGCTAGTCACATGAACAAAGTAAGCCAAACGCCTAAGTTAGTTGTGGGAAGATATAGCTAAGGTTTTGCAGCCACGTAATTGCTCGTATAAACGAGAGGAATAAATAACGAGAGTAATATAAAGTTGTTACAGCTTAAATAGCCAATGAAAATAAATGTTGTTTTACGCATGATTCAAAATGGAGGATACACAGACGACAAATATTATTATAAAATGATCGAATAAAATGAAACATCTTGGTTGATAATCATTGGATGAAAATGTCTTACAAACTTGTAATGTCGATTCCACGACTTACAAAATCGATCCCAGGACGTACACTTATTTATCCCGATGCCACTCTCGTTCCAACGGCTTATTAATTCGTTGGATCGAGTTACTAAGTTGTGGGTACTAACTTCTAAGTTGAAGTAAGGCCAACAATAAAACTTGCACATATTGATTCAGTGATTTATTTTATTGTCGTCAAGTGTATTGATCAATGAGCGTCACTTTCTCCAGCATGGATGTACTTTTTAATAACATGCCCCGCAGTTTAAGCACGCTTACTTTGAAACGGGCATGTAAGATTCCGGTCCATGGCTTAGATTACAAAATTAAATATGAGAAATCAATTTCAACTTCATCCAAATCTATACCTAAGACAGATGTTGAGCAGGTTCCTTGTTCTTTTTTTAAATTATTATTTCGACTGCGGCATACATAACAGTTTCAATTTCTTATTCAACCTTAACGTATTATATATGTCTATGTTTCGGTTTCTATCTCCATCACACATTACCTAATCTAGATGTAATTGATGGTTAAAATCTGAATCACACATCACCTACGTGCTTGTCATTAACGACTTAAACCTGAATAATATGTCACCCACCATACCATGAACATTACTTGTATTTATGATACAAACATGCATTATGGCAGATTGCTACATATTCTAGTTTATTCATACTCGACTTCCTTTTACGTGGTTGAATGAGGATAATAATCACTACTACTACTACTTCTACTACTACTACTACTACTACTACTACTACTACTACTACTACTACTACTACTACTACTACTACTACTACTACTACTACTACTACTTCTACTACTACTACTACTACTAATACTACTACTTCTACTGCTACTACTACTACTACTACTTCTACATCTACTACTACAGCTACGTCTACTACTACTACTACTACTACTACAACTACATTAACTACTACCACTACTATCACTACTACTACTACTACTACTACTACTACTACTACTACTACTACTACTACTACTACTACTACTACTACTACTACTACTACTACTACTACTATTTCTACTACTACTACTACTACTACTACTACTACTTCTACCACTACTACTACTACTACTTCTACTACTATTAATATTACTACCACTATTAATACTACTACTTGCAATAACACTACTACTATTACTACTAATACTACTACTACAACAACTACTACTACTACTACTTCTACTACTAATACTACGACTATTACTACTACTACTACTACTACTACTACTACTACTACTACTACTACTACTACTACTACTACTACTACTACTTGCTACTTATGCTTATACCAGAACAACTACTTCTACGACCGTTCTGTCCCTTTTCTTTCCGTTACTTTCCGTTTCATTCCATTTAGTTCCATTCCGTTCTTTTAAGAATGGGATCCTATTGTTCAAGCGAACAACTATATTTTTGTTCACACGCGTGATTGAAATAAAATATAGATAACATGTTTTTTAAAATATCTACAAAAAGACGTTCGCACAGAAAAAGGCATGTTCAACGCATGCACTTCTATTTAATTTTTTTTATTATTGATTGCTATTATAATAGTATTCTGGATATTGTTGCGAAATATATATGTTTGAATTTATCTGCCATGTGTAAATTATAATAGATCTATTTACAGACTCCGAATGTGTTGCTGACATTTTTTTATAGTAGGATCATTCTTAATCATTTTGTATAATCAAGAATTATACTCGACTGCCCGTTCCTTATGCGTATGGTTTAATCAGGGAAGAGCGAATTAGGATCAATGATATCTACCGTAGAAGGCCTCTAGTGTTTGTGCCTCTTTGTGGTTTTTCGTAAATAGTTCAATTAAGTGATTTTTTTATAAGATATGAATCTATAATTATATTATATACCGTAATATGTGTGACATGTTCGTATTTACAGGGAATAATATAAGTGCTTACAAAATACAATATAAATCCAAAACGTTACAACAAAGAACAAATAAAGAATCACTCGTGGGTTGAACATACAATATATATTGCTATGCCTATTTCAACAATATTTTGACGAAAATGTACATGATTAAAGGTGTGGGTAAATACGACTAAATCAAATCTAAAAAGTTACGATAAAATGCGATTGTGGTTGCGATGTATTGTAGGATTTTACAGATGATATTCACAGTAAGCGCAACGACTGGATATGGGTGGTATACATATTGACTACTTATTAAGTTATTTTTGCGATCGCAATTATTGGATAGAGAACGTGACATTATTCTGGCTTAAGATTGATCATCATATGTGTAAGCACGGATATAATTCCATCGATATCCTCTATTTAGTTTGATATTAATGAATGCACTATAACGATAGTATGCGTTTGCGTTTGTGATGTTTTGCGGTTACGATTTGATCGAATGCTACTGAACACGAATTATGAAATACTACCCTACTTGAACTCGACTTCCTATATGTTTACAACATATCGCAGGTGTTGTTTTATAAAGGTATTATGTTGACTGCAATGAGCGATAGTGCTAAGAGATTCCATGTGCCATGTTTATGTCTGATTCAACCCAAAAGGATTGAATATATTAGATAATTCTGATCGAAAATTACTCACATAGGATAGTTGTTATGACGTTACACAAATGTCACTCAATCCCCACGATAAAAAACAAAATAAATTACGATTTCAATCTTAGGAATTTCGGTATATTGAACAAGTATGTAATACAGTATGGTACCTGTAAATACGTTTTTGTTAGCATTTACTGTATTTGTCTTGAGTAAGAAATACGTAACTGGTATCTTTTTTCTTTATATAGCAACGAGAGGGGAATATCGTTATCATTTACAAAGTAGAAATGTATTTCAATGTATATTGGTAATGCAATAACGTGGATTGGCAAGATTTTCGATGGTACGTAATACACTTTGATTAATGCTAATTTAATTTTAAGTAAGAAAATACCAGTTTTCCATTTTATTTGAATACGGGAAATAAAAGGAACTGATTCATATTCCCGTTCTCATCCGCGAAGATGGACAATGTTATAAGTTGTAATGTATTGCAATGCATATTGGGTTATTCAACATGCATAGACAATGAGTTATATTAATATTTAGTACACTTTTGTTCATTTTAACTAGTTTTAAGTTAAAAAAGACCATTGGAATTTCAGCGGAATAAAACTAAGCAAGCTTGTATTACTATACATATTTTAATTTCAAACTTACATGAGCACTAATTTTCGTCAATTTTTACAATTTTGCTGAAATAAATTTATATTTAAAATAAAATGTCAGTGCCTTTTCCGGTTTGATTAAGGAAGAAACAAACTGTTGTTTTTTCCTTATTCAAACGTACTTGCTGATCAATTTATAAACCTAAGTAAAAGGTTATTATCCAACCTAAATTAATGTTGTTGATATGTATAGTACTTTGGCTAATTTGAATTGTAATATTTTAAGTACGACAATACAGTTCCCTGTTCGGCTTGACTAATTAATATGGAATTGGCAATTTTTTTCTTATAAATGCAAAAAAGACACGTGTGCTCTTGAAAGGAACCTATCTTTACATGTGTTGCTATTATATATATTTAAGGAAATGGTTCCTTTATACCGTACTCGTCCATGCGAGAGGCTGGCGTTTAATAACACAAATAATAGTAGAAATATGCTATATGCAGTTTTTGATATTATTAATAAGTAAGACAACTTGATAGGTTTTAAATTTGGTTTTTGTTTAGTTTGTGTTCATGTAGAAATGCTTGTTTGGTTTCAACAACAAATCCCATTCAAGCGCGGAGAAGAAACATGAACTTGTATCATCGCACATACTAGTACTCGAATGTTTGACGTACACTTAAACTTGTCCAAAAGATACATCTTTCATATGAAAATGTTACTATTAAGTCGTTCAGTTACTAACCAACAGTTGGTTATTCGGTTGGAATCTTCTTCTTTCCCAAGTACAAAAGGGTTATACTGACTAGCATTTTTGTTTGGTGTTGACACTTGTGTTGTTATTATACCGTAATCTAACACGATCAATAATAATATTTGATGATACATGTCATTGCATAAATTGCAATAATTATGACTTTCATATTTATTGCCCCAATATCATCATTTGTGTAATTTTAATCCCTGCTTGTTCCATTCAGATTTATAATATTGATATAATAAGGTTTTAAATATAGGGGACAACAGTTGCTGTATCAACCATTCGTCCGTCATTCTGTCTTTCCACCCATCCTTCAGATCCTTCGATTCAGCTCAAGATCTCCACAACAATTGTTCCTAATTCTTTGAAACATTGTTTGTAGGCATTTTCAAATCAACAGCGAATTACAACCGAGTAGTCTTATTTTGCGAAAAATACTACTTGACCTAGCACTACATTAAACAACCAGCAAACTCCGTCTGATGCGTTGCGATAAGTGTTATTACCCTTCGCGTTATATACAATCATACATTAATTCAGATTGTTTTGAATTGTCTATCATTATTTTTATTTTCTACAATGATGTGCCAGCTTCTATGATGTTTCAGTGCATTTTATAAGAAGACATATACCAGTGGAAAACTCCGCTTTATCAAAGACAACACACACTTGAGTGATGCAAAAGTGAGTTATCACTCATTATTATATACTTACACATGTACAACGTGTAATCTTATCAGCAAACAATTCATTGAATGAAATTGCTATTTAACATGTAATTTAATATTTACATGTTTAAAAAAACACGTGCATTTCACAGTGCTCATTTTGCATAAATGAATGTGTTAATGTATTTAAAACCAACTTAACAAAACAACTCTGAAATATAAAATTCATACAACATATTTAACAATTATTATTAGCCTTTATACAACATCTTATATCCTTTTGCACACCAGTTCATCAAGATTAATGCTGATGCTGGGGACAGTGAAAGTATTATGCAGCAAGTGGCGGAAGGCGTTGTTAACAAGCTATGGAGAGTTCATCATAAAAATATTCTGCTGTCAGTCACTTCCGGTGCGGATGAGTTGGATGAAGCAGGTAGTGAAGCATTCAAAGAAGGCATCAGACATATCTTACCAGGTAAATGTCAATCATAATAAAAGTGTGTTTCCTTGCAAAAGTTTCAAATGCGAAGAGACTGTCCGAAGATCTTGTGTCCATATTTACAACATAGCCATACATTGACCACTACATTTTGAATCACCGATAATCTTCATTTCAATGTCTTTTGTTAATGTTTGTAAAATAGTTTTAAAGCGTTCAAAGTAATATAACCATCAACTTCCTAATGTATAATTATATTAAATTTATGTTAACATTTGATACTGGTTGCTGATACTAAAGTGTTATTAAATAAAATCAAATCTTTATTGATCACTTGGAAACAGTTTTTGATCCATGAAGCCTTTTTTTTATTTTACACAGCGGTCACTTCCTTTACAATCATAGTTCAAATTGTTCGATTCGAATTTCTCTTGGTAAAAATATGTCTTTAACTAATGCAAATAATTATACTTTCTCGAATGTCGACCAAGGTAACATTAATGTGTGTTGTGAAAGCTAAAACTACATTTAGATGTGTGCCCTGTGATTTCATAATTAAGTGCATATTTTCTATTTTATCAGAAAAATATTTATTTTCAAAATTTAAAATAATATTTACAGAAGTTGTTTCTTTTCCTAGTCAAAACCATGTCAACTAAAATAATATTGGTACAAACCGAGTACTATTTGAGGATCTATTTAAAAAAATACACATTCAATTTATTTTCTTCAAACAGCTGCAATAAATGTTTCGGTATAAGTGTAATCTTAGATGCCTGTTTTTTGTTTTGAACTTAATTGAAAATTTGGATTAAAGTTCATATTACCCACTTTCTCATTTAAATAATTTTAGATTTTCCCATGTGTATTCGTCTAATAATTTGTTTCGTGAGTAATCGTTTAAATAACACAATACAATGGTGGCTTTCAATCAGTTATATTTCGTTTAAAAAACACATCGCTTAGGTGATCGAACTGTACGAAAAAACGTTTACTGACCCGAAGGAAATTGGTTATCAATAAAAAGAACCTATCATAACAAAACAATATATTTATGAAATGTTCTTTTGGTACCTGCGTCGTGCATATTGCCATTGACTGATGGCAATTTGACACGATACAATTAAAACGGTTCCGCCTTTTACGTCGCAAACATACATTAAAAGTTGTTGAAGCACACTCGCATGCTGAGTTTGGGCGTTTACGGAAGTATATTGGCTGTATTATTGGCTTTCAATAAACATAAAGCACTTAGAAGTGAGGTATTATCTATGTGGCGAATGTCCTTAAATCAATTGCATCCAAGAAACAAAAGGCTGATAATCATAAAAGTATTGAAATAATACTTTTAAAATCCCAACCTAGTGAGAGACTGGTTTTAATGTGGGTTACACATACCATACCTTACATGTTTAACATTTATATTAATAGGAACATGTATAGTGACTGGCGGAACCAACGATGGAGTTACCCGACTTGTCGGAGACGCTGTACATGAGTTCAACAACCGTGCACACTATGAAGAACACGATACAAATAAATGTCCAACTATTGGAATAGTCTGTTTGGACCGCCTTGGACGGAATAAGGACACAATAAAGGTATTATTATGTAGTTACGCATATTAAGTTGGCTTACATTTTCAAACCTAAACCCACTCAAGTTTAACTTAAGTGCAGAAAATAATTTGTTATAGCAAATAAAAGTGACACAAAGACAAAAAGGTTTAGCCACATTTGGCGAATGTAACCATAAAAATCCGAATAAAAGAAGTCGGACATCTAGCGATATTACAAACTCGGCGGGCAATTATAGCAGATACACTTTCGGAAATGCATGGACGACATGAATACAGCACTCTTCATATCTTTATTAAACATCGTTATTATTGATTGCATCCGTAGAAACATAAATAGCATATAGTACAATTGCTTTCAGTATAAATATCAAACGGTTTAATGTATTGCAAATGGATAAAGTGAATACTATTATGAACGATACATGAATACTGTAAGGTGTCTATGTATGTGTATTTACTGCACTATTTACCTTAATTAATGTAGCGTAGACTCCATAGACTCGCTACGCACATAAATACATATTTAATTTTCATAATGTCTCAACTTATTCCAGAATTATGCAATAGTGCAAAAATAATGATAAGTCTTATTACCTAACAGAAAGGCTATTTTATTACAGTAAACACGAACGACAGTTGTGGGGTGTAATAAATGGCATTTTCAGAAATGAAGACTTAACATACATACATTATACGGCAATAATTGTGAATTTATTATTATTGAGAAAAAAACGACAACTTGTATAAGATCACGAACACTCGTATGTTCCTTAAAGTGTCGTGGATAATTTAGTTTTGCTTTCAAATATATAATCCTTCAGTTTTTGTAAGATTGCTGTTTTATAACACTCCTACATTGTACATTTTAACAAAAACATTGTGAGTTCTTAGCTTGACCTACATTCGAGGCGTTATCTTTATATATTGAACATTGGCACCATTTGCTTATATGAACATATACGCAAACCGATGTATTATATACATTGACACCAATCCGTTTGCTGTAACTATTTAAAAAAAAATCCGATTGCAGTAATAATCCTAAATACATGATATAAATATACTTGCAAACATATGTGTTTTCTCCTCGATCACGATTTTCATTGGGACGACCTTTTATAATTTAGTACAAGTAAGCATATTATTTTTCTACAATAAATTGAACATTTGAAAACGTATTTAATTATGAATATTGTACTGTGAAGGGAAGGGAATGTCCATCAGCCCATGAACGGTGCATGAGAACAAGTGTGTAAGCATTATTACATCATGTTCATATTTATTAGTATGTGTGCATCTTTCTATCAATCAATGGCAAGTCTGCATATATCGTAAATTAATAAATACAAACAAATCCATTTTGCGTGTGAATGCCGTATGCATATGTGGCTGAGAACGCGATTTTGACCATTCTGGTTAAGCATACATTATGAAAGTGCTACATCTTAATAATCAAAATCCGAAATGTGAGCATCAAAATTCCAGAAAATAACGAAGTTATGCCATTTTTGTGTATCATATCACAAACGTTACATGTTATATTGATCAGTGTGTGTTGATACTAACGCCATTTTTCGCGCATTGTGTTGAACATAATTGAGTACGAAGTACAAAATTTATTACAGTATTATAATGAATTAAATACTCATGGTTGTCATGCAAACAAAAAAGGTTGTTTGTTCATATGAATTACTATTTCAAAGATTTAAAGACACACATAACAGCAAAATTAACAAAATAAGTTCTGGACAGATATGGAACATGGTCAACATATTCATTATATTAAAAATGTATGCACATTTTCTGGAAATAGGCGTGTATTCAGAAATTGAACATTTTGGATAGCTTCCAACTTGACACAAGAAAGATTAACTGCTCATGATAAGTGTGTGTTGTGCATCTCTACTGCCATAATTATATATATCTGTTTTTTGTTTATCGATAGATCAAATTAATGAGACAACTTCAATTAAGTTAATAGTTGCTATGGAAACAGTATTTTGTCAATAGCATATACATGATATTTTCTATCAACAATGTATTTATAGTCAAAATATTATCCAACTTAGCATGCAGTAAGTGTATATAGATTACACAATTCACTTATCGCATAGGAAGGGGTTTAAAACATGCTTTTCAACTAAAACAGAATTAAAGCAATAAGCACTGCACATTTAAAACGCCACGTCACCATAGATACTTAACACAACCAAATGTTTGTTTACCGGTAATTAAACAATATTCACAAAACATGAACATTTACATCATATATATTGATGCCACTGTGAACTAAACTATGAACTATACTACACCAGTATTTTTAAATTTTTAGAACACATACCAGGCCTGCAATACAGTGTATTTATTATGATCGTATTACTATTTTATAGTGAACATCACTATGAGGGAGTTAATTATCATAATCATCAAATAGATTTAATGTATCTGACTAAGTGTGCAGACTTAAATTAAAATGAATACAATCTACATTATATTCCATTATGATAAAAAATATAGTAATATGCTTACTTTGATTTCTTATGGATTACAGAGTGATTACAAAACAACACAAAATACGCATAGTTGATGTTATGTAATACACATTCATGCATATCAATCAACATGTTTGTGTGTTATTCCTTGATGAAAAATGACCTGTTAAGTCTGGAATAAAAATTATCTGTTAAAAAATGTCAATGCCAACACTCTATGAACACAATATATTGTCCATATTATCATCCACACAATTCCAAACTGTAGGAAGATGTAAACCTGATAAGCTGAGATTGAACCATATCTTGCAAAATTCATATTTGAAGATTTGCAATAATAAAAAAATATATAAATGACTGATTCCTTATTAGCAACCTTGTACAAACACGTACAAAATACATCACACAGTGGCGAACACCTACTTGTCCACAATTTATTGAAATTACAACCAATATGATATGCACTCTTTTTTCTCAATTGATATTTTTCTTTTCAAACTTGATATGTGTGAAAATAACACAAACAATTATTAATCAATTTATGTTTTCAATTAAAATAGTCTTGTTTTGGTTTAGCATTCACTCTGAACCTTCCAGATATGCACAGAGAACAGAACATAGTAAATGTTCTAAATTAAAACATAAATATAAAGAATCATGCTCTTTAATTAATTGATCATACATGCATTTAATACATGTATATTATTAATTATGTAATAAATACAAGTACGTATGCAATTATTAATTTTATTATTAATTGTCGTCACCATAGTATTGAAAACAAGGATTAAATAAGCTGGTTACATATAGAATAATAGGTTGGTGACGTGGATGGATAATGGTTATCTGGCAAGTCGGAGGAAGTTCGGCTCACCCGATAAGATCCTCCGACGAGCCAGATAATCATTCTTCATCCACGTCACCAACCTACTATTCTATTTATCCTGTCACATTTACAACATTCGTTGAAATGTTTCTTAAATATCTAGTTTTCGATTATTTTGTGTTTAAATATTTAATATGGGAAAAAAACACTCGAACAAAAACATTGTGACGTCACGTAATGCAAAACGCTTAGTCTAGCTTTCATCTTGTTAAACAACACAGAAATCGAGTCAATCGTTATTAATTCAATACACAAAGACTAAATTATGCTGTTAAAACAATAATGTTATAACAAACAGTACTTTACATTTATTTTGTATTTTTTACAATTGAAATAAAGTATATTTTATTAAAAGAAAATAGTACAGGCATGCGCATGCGCGGAGAGCAACTGACGGATATTCGAGATCATGTTGTCATCTAGCCTTATATCTTTTGGGATATTAGGATACCTGGTTATCAGGCTGATTTAAAGGCATGTGGCAGGATAAATGCTAATCCCTTCCTTGGCATTAATGCTTCATCAAGAGCGTATAATGTTATCCATCCTGTAACATAATATATTTTCTTTAAATACATAATGCTGTGTTTGAAACAAAGCATCCTCATAACTTTGCATAGGATATTTGTTTTAATTGCAGGATGCTTAATACATATAAGGTAAAAAAAGCAGGGTGTTAGTCATATGATACCTGATAATAATGAGCACTTGCTTTGTTGTTCGTACTGCTCGGTATTGATCTGTATTTTTTGCTGAAACAAATGACCGATATGATGCAGCTTAAAAAACAATTAACATGTTTCTATTTCATCATGAGCACAACCATTAATTTGGACATCATCACACTTGAAATTCTGACAAGAATAGAAACAATGAATGACAATGTTATTGATTACATGGCATTGAGGGATTGCTTAGAAATTTTCTAAATAAATTGTATTATACAGCCCTATTCAATTCACAGTGTGTCTGCTGTCAACTAATCAACTGTTAAATAATCATCTTAAATTACATACAGTGAAAATCGAATGGAAAGAAGAATGCATGCACAAAACATTCTCAACGAAAAATGTAATGAATGTCATAACAGGAAAGTTCAACAACAAAATATCAAATTATATGTTTGTTACATTTTGACAAATTTCGCCCAGTTTCGGGTAAACAGACACAAATATATCTTCTTAAATCTTCATGTTCACTGCCAACACGACTCATTCAGACACCGTGATTGGTTCAGTACATTTATTTTACATTGAATTCCATCCACATAGACACGCTTTTATATTGGTTGAAAAACATACACACTGAAAAACAACGAGAAACCAACCTTGACAAAACGCAGGAATTTTATCCGAAAATTAAGCTTCTAACAATTGCAAAATCTGCCCTACAGTATTCATTGTTATTTAAGCCGATGTTAATTCAAACCATTAAAATCAAAATAAAAACAGTAAATTTTATTCCCCACACTCAACAACCTTGCTGTAGGTTCTACTTGAAAATAATAATATTGGTAGTGGCTAAAAAATTGGTTGACAAAGTACGCAAAACGGTAGTCACAACTTAAAATCGGTTTTTCTCGGAAACGACGTCAGCGCCGGAATAGTCAAAATCGTGTTCCCAGCTACATATAATGTGAATTATGTTTATACGAAGATTTTTGTATTTCTCCGTACATGCCATTGCGTTAATGTGATTAAGACAATTTATCTTGTTTCAAGCATTGAATGAAATCTACAAGCATGTAGCTATGTCCCAAAGAACATGAAGTTAATCTTAAGCGTTCAAAAATTGATAAGTGTTGCTCGTTTGAAATGTCTTCTATTATGCAACAATTTGTTTGCCATTTATAGTACGGTTCTATTACCTTGCACGAGACAATTACCAGTTTTGAATACATTTACCTTTGATGGAAGACATTTCACAGCACGACACAACTTTATCATATGAACGATACTACTAGTAATTTGTATTCCTTACAGGTATTCATTTGTGTTTTTTTTTCATAAGACTGTTTAAGCATGACAAATGGTACAGTTGGAATGCGTTATTTATTTTAAACTACCAGCTTTGATGATGTCTATATAACTTTGATATGTTTGGCACAAATACAAAATGTTATTAGTGTCAATCAGACATAATCTTGAAAACAACTGTACTTACATGTTTCGCAAGGATAGACTAGTAGTACAATACGTGTCATTCCTTAATTATAGATTCGCGTGTTAACTTTTACTTGACTGTTTTTCTCAACGATGAATATAATATTTTAAATAAAGCAAACAATGAAACTTTAGAAACTGCAGTAGTCCTTTATTGAAGACAAGCGCGTAATTACAAATTAAACACATGACACAATATAAAAACATTAAACGTAAACTGATTCAACTAGGTTCACCATCATGGAATAATATTGAGGTTATACACCGTTTGATTGACGCGACAATATGACTATCGTATATTAAATCATCATAGCATGTTATTTAAATTTAAAATGAAAAGATGAATATGCAAATGTCAATCAAATTCGTCTATGTGCATAATAGTCGAGAGAGTAGCATCATCTAGTATAACAACTGATCATCGTAATGCATCTCAGGAAGAAACCATTGTGCATAGTTCGCTTGTATATGCAAATACTACAATGCACACGGCATGTTTGTTTACTACAAATTAATCATTATTACTTATTTAAAGATGGCGATCAACGTGTCCGTTGTCATTGTGTATCTGACAAAGTGCGGGAAAGTAGCGAAGTAGTGCGGTGAATAGATATTAGTACTCTTGCAAAACAATAGTTAACAAACTACTATTCTAATTACTACATTGGAATGCTATCTTACTCCTTACACTAGAAGCAAATTAAGTTGAACTAAAATCTTAAACCTAATTAATACTGAATACATAGATAAATACTGAAATGTAACTAATGCAAAAGGTGTTTTACTTTATATATCTATATAGGATAATGACATTATAGTTTTTACCCTATGACATAACCATGGTATTTTAGGCACCAAGTGTTATAATTAACATTATAAAATGTATATAATATGTATTACATATTTTTTTTTCTCTGTTGAATAACAATAATGTAGAAACACACATGTGCTGTTTTGACTTTGTATGTAATGATTTTCCATTATTTGGCGGTTGTAATGTACCATACACAATGTTAACAATATTATATTACTAATTCGAATTCGTACCGTTCCCGTTCGTTTACCAGCCGATGTGATACACATTTAAAGCACATGGTAACTGTACATAGACATTCAGGGAACACAAGTTACACATGGCTACGTTTTTTCTCTGTTGAATAACAATAATGTAGAAACACACACGTGCAGTTTTTACTTTGTATGTAATGATTTTCCATTCTTTGGCGTTTGTAATGAACCATGCACAATGTTAACAATATTATAGTTTATATGAATAACCACAACTAATTCGAATTCGTACCGTTCCCGTTCGTTTACCAGCCAATGTTATACACATTTTAAACACATGGTAACTGTACATAGACATTCAGTGAGCATTAGTTACACATGGTTACGTTTGCAAGATTTATACGAAACAAACAAATATATGATAACTAGAAAATATTGCCCAATATATTTACCACACATTGTATGCATGTAATAAAGATACTTCTGGAAATTGTTAAAAAACATTACACGACCAAGTCTCTCATCAATCATGATTTACATTGGTGCATTGAATTAACATAACACATAATGTATGAGAAAAACTTGGGGTAGGAAATGACGAATATCATTAACACACGTGTACATTGATATTTTATTTTAAATTTTGCACGTTCGATGCAAAATTCAATAATGTTACAATGTTTAGGCAAATTAAGCTAAATTGGACGTACATTTACGAAACCTTTTATTATAGAAAGATGTGAATAAATAAGGAATATACAATATCCATCTTAACATAACATTAGCTTCAACATCGAACAACACGTTTACGATGACAAATAAGCAGAAGAACTAAATAGCTGGAAATACAAGCTATAATTCAAAACTCATCCTTACGTCCATGGGTCTAGTAAGTTAATTAGTTAACTGTATGTTTTTTATTGTGTTTAATAATAAACGGATGCCAGCATAAGTTTGTGGGTATTTATATGGTTGCTTTTATTACAGCCTTGGGAACTGACCAGAGGAGTGTTCGGCATTGACTCAGATGGTGAGCTGTTTACCGTCGATAATAGAGGTGAAAGGTAATACGAAGTGCTATACAACTAGTAATAGTAGC
This sequence comes from Dreissena polymorpha, assembly GCF_020536995.1. Classification (NCBI taxonomy): domain Eukaryota; kingdom Metazoa; phylum Mollusca; class Bivalvia; order Myida; family Dreissenidae; genus Dreissena; species Dreissena polymorpha. The sequence goes on from NC_068369.1 coordinate 36,477,606, forward strand.
TGTATTAGAAGAACTACTAATAGAAGTCATTATAGGGGAAGAAATATTAAAAGTGTTTGAATACTAAGTTTATGAAGTAAAAGTAACAGTAATATTATCATGTTTAGTGGTGGTAGTAGTATTTGAAGAATCGTGGTAGTAGTAGTAGTAGTAGTAGTAGTAGTAGTAGTAGTAGTAGTAGTAGTAGTAGTAGTAGTAGTAGTAGTAGTAGTAGTAGTAGTAGTCGTCGTCGTCGTCGTCGTCGTCGTCGTCGTAGTAGTAGTAGTAGTAGTAGTAGTAGTAGTAGTAGTAGTAGCAGCAGCAGCAGCAGTAGTAGTAGTAGTAGTAGTAGTAGTAGTTGTAGTGTAGTAGTAGTAGTAGTAGTAGTAGTAGTAGTAGTAGTAGTAGTAGTAGTAGTCAGTAGTAGTAGTAGTAGTAGTAGTAGTAGTAGTATAATAATTGGTAGTAGTAGTAGTAGTAGTAGTAGTAGTAGTAGTAGTGGTAGTAGTAGTAGTAGTATTAAGTAGTAGTAGTAGTAGTAGTAGTAGTAATAGTACTAGTTGTTATAGTAATAGTAGTAGTAGTTGTAGTAATAGTAGTAGTGTGTTGTAGTATCTGTTGTATATTGCTTATGTTTGCCCTCATATATCTCCAATAAATACTTCTGTTAAAAGAAGACATAATTTAAGGCACATTTTACATGTTGAACTTTTTTATATATTAATTAAAGGCGGTTTAAAAGCACGAACAAACTTATTGTAGATGACATTCCCGATTATAATATAGCAGATGGGTTTGATAGTCCATTAAATGACAAAGATCTGCGCTGTAACATTTTTGTAAATCTATAGTAAAATAATGTTATGCCTATTTTGTTCGTATTTTAACGGCCGTCTACTTGACAATTGACTGACAGCATAACTGCATAACAAGCAATTAATTTATCGAATGTTTGTTGAAGAATATAATTACATGAGACTTTGAATAATCCTTTATTATTGAAAGTAATGCTATTACTTTAGCGACGTGTGGAAGAATGGCCAATTTGTGTTGATTACCACAATTAATACAAATATATTAGTGTGCTCTTCTTGTGCCCATTCATAGATAAACAAGCATTTCTTATCCTATGCTTAAAGGTCATAATGATATACAAATAAACCGGACAGGCAGTTGGGTATGTTATCATCACGATGTAATACATAGATATGCTTATACATCTCAATTATTCAGGAAAATTAAAACAAGGAATATATATATATATATATATATATATATATAGTATATATATATATATATATATATATATTATATATATATATATATATATATATATATATATATACATCTGCTTATAATTATTTAATATAATATAAGCACATGTTTCCTTTGTTTATTTTAACTTCTTAAATACTTAAAATATATCTGTCATTGCCTTCATCAGTAGGATAAATACAGTTGATGAGATTTAGGATGAACGTGTTAGATTCTAATTGCATGAAAAATACGCGAATAAACAACGTCTAAGCGAAACAAAATAATAGGTGTTATAAAACTAAATTTTACGTTTTTCTTTGTCACTAGAGGGATGTGAGTATAAAGACATGATAACATATAGTGATGTCAATTACATACTGTGACAACGTCGTTTGGCGGACAATGTACAGGACAGAAACCGAAGTCTTCTAAGACTTATATATGTGTATATCGTTGAATGAATACAGTCATCAATTAAGTGAAGTCATGTGCGTGTGTTTGTGTATGTGCATGCGTGTGTGTGTCCTGTGTGTGCTAGTGCGTGGGGTATGTGCCTGCGTTCGTGCGTGTGTGTATAATAGTTTGTATTTTCAAATTGAAAACAAACTAAGAGAGAGCGCAACAACGATTGAAAAGAAAAAATCATAACAATTTAGAAGGGGACAAGATAAATATGTATTTTTATTTACAATGGTATATTACATCATTTGAACACAAACTACAAAAAAAGAAAACAGAAAAACAATCACCTAATTTAAATGACTTAAAAGTGATACACATAGTCATATTTAAAGAGAAGTACATAATATATTTAATGTTTAGTTGTTTGCTTGCGAGCTAATAAGGTTCATACCACGTTTTGCAAGCCAATTTGATAATGAATCCCAAACGTGATAACTGCCGCATCCGCGCCGAAACAAAGTGTTCGCCATTTATGTCAGAGGTTTCAGTTCTTCCACTATATTCATTTACAAATTGACACGTAATGTGAATATCGTGTTAAATGGAATAGTATGGAACGGATCGTATAAAGAAAACAACATTTATCATTTTGAAGTATACGTGTCGCGGAAGGGAATGCTAATGCATGAGTAAAATAGTCCACTATATGCTGCGTCTTAATCACGTGCTATTCTGCGCAGCACAGTTCATTCGAAATATGAGGCTATTAATTGATAAGGTAAATAAAAGCACTGCTGATCAACAAGGGATATGGGGATTTCAATTCACTATCGCGCGTCTGTTGCGTAAGCTCGTTGATTGTTGCTGCTAGTACAGCGGGGTTAAATCTGATATGTCCGGGAAACGTTCTTTTGTTCTCAATAGGCAGCGGCGATTTATCCTGTATTCTCAATTGCACCGGTGATAACAACGTACAAGTATAAGGTAACGTTTGTTTTATTCGCACTTATCATTTTATAAAACGTTGAACATGATTTAACCAATAATTACAGGCATAATATAGGCACAAATGCTTTAAAATCGCTAAAATCGAATATACAAAACTACAAACTATAACAAGAAATATCTTTTAAAAATATATTCGGCTTAAATGCTGCCTTGAAATAAACTAAGTTTGATTATTTACATTTCTTAATGATTAAATTGAAAACAAAATTTAACTATTTTGTTTGTATTTCACAATTTGCCTATTCACCGCATGAGTTTATTTCTCACCATCAATATAATATGTGTAAATATTCGATAACAGGCAGGTTTCATTCTTCACCATCGAAATATATCGCATTTTCCATTTATATTTGATTTACACGCAGTATTATTTTGACACATTCAAATCTCACTTTTATAGCCGCGTCATGCGAACATGGGTCCTATGGCGTTCCAGCTAGCGTAAATTAAGCCCAACATGCGCATTTGCTAGTCCGTTCAGAGGCGATGATGTCCGCTATTAAAATCACTCAAGATTGTATGGTCTTATTATGTTCTCCTGACAAGACTGCAGCTGGATAGGCTGGGTGGATTATAGCTACGATGGGCGCATATGACATAAGACCCATTCTATCATGACGCGGGTCTGTACATATCTAATTGCGTATTAAATGCTACATTTTAGCACATAGCTTTTCGATATAAAATTAAATTCAAAAAAAGCAAATAAGGCAAACTGGCAAATTAGGGTAGCCTTTTCAGGCGCTCAGACTTGCTGACGAAGGCAAACATTTTTGGTTAGATAATGATTCTAACGACACGATACTATTTCGGTAGGTTTTGTTTTCTGATCTTGAATGTTCATCATATTTTCTGTGCTTTCAGAGCGTCCTAAAAAGAATATGCTGTTGTTATTTCGTCTGAGCTATCTCTATAAAATAAATAGGATGATAAACAGTGCACACATCTCGACCTGTGCGCTAAGACACACCCTTTACAAATTGGAATGGGTTGTGTTTATTTCAAACTTGCGATAAACAAACTATAACCTACTTTTGAAAACTGAGTTGCGTCTAAGATATGCAATAGCAAACAACTTCAGTGCCTTGAACACTTTGATAATTAAATGGTATTCACTACAGAATTTCGTATTGATAAGGTTTTCTGTACACATTTGCATACATTTATAATTACAAATGTACGCGTTGATGTTAATATGGACCTCCAACAGCTGGATTCATTTAATAAATACGTTTAATGTATTTTT